>NC_066549.1:952191-992191 GCF_024679095.1 Eriocheir sinensis
CATTGGTGCAGAATATTGGCAACCTAGCGAATAGAATAGCAAACCAGAATTGAACTCATTTCTTGTGCCGTATTCCAAGCTCTCCCTTACTTAGAATGTCACTTATTACCAACTCAAAAAATACACCTTCTTACGTATTCATTGGTGCAGAATATTGGCAACCCAGCGAATAGAATAGCAAACCAGAAGTGAACTCATTTCTTGTGCCGTATTCCAAGCTCTCCCTTACTAAGAAATGTCACTTATTACCAATTCAAAAAATACACCTTCTTTCGTATCCATTGGTGCAGAATATTGGCAATCCAGCAAATGGACGAGCAAACCAGAATTGATCTCATCTTTTGTGTTGTATTCCAATCTCTCTCCTACCTTGAAATGTCACCTATTACCAACTCAAAAAATACACCTTACGTATCCATTGGTGCAGAATATTGGCGACCCAGTAAATGGACGAGCAAACCAGAATTGATCTTATCTTTTGTGTTGTATTCCAAGCTCTCCCTTACTAAGAAATGTCACTTATTGCCAACTCAAAAAATACACCTTCTTACGTATCCATTGGTGCAGAATATTGGCGACCCAGTAAATGGACGAGCAAACCAGAATTGATCTTATCTTTTGTGTTTCATTCCAAGCTCTCCCTTAGTAAGAAATGTCACTTATTACCAACTCAAAAAAATACACCTTCTTACGTATCCATTAGTGCAGAATATTGGCAACCCAGCAAATGGACGAGCAAACCAGAATTTATCTTATCTTTTGTGTTGTATTCGAAGCTCTCCCTTACTAAGAAATGTCACTTATTACCAACTTAAAAGCTACGAAAGAATAAGATAAATGGAATGCGAATAGCGAAGGGAAGGAGAGGATTGAGAACGGAAAAAGAAAACATGAATAAAAGAAGAAAGGAAAAGTCGAGACAGAAAATCATGGGAGAAAATAATAAAAATAAAAGAAGAAAAGAGAAGCAGAGAGAGATAATAACAGAAACATGAAATTAAGTCTAGTAAAATACAGAATCATGCAGGAATGAGATGAAGGATGAAAACGAGGACAAAATAAGATTACTGAGAGAGAGAGAGAGAGAGAGAGAGAGAGAGAGAGAGAGAGAGAATTACCATGCTGAGTGTAGCCATTAACCCGTAAGAGTGGCTCATTGTAATCTTGAATCTTGTATAGGGAACGGCGTCTGGCACACTACTGATATTGCTGGAACTGCTCGCGAGGGAACGGCCGAGGAAGGGAGAGCTTGCGATAGGGTGCAAATGACGGTTCTTTACGACTAACCAGACTGGTGATTACCGAGATAAGAGAGATAAAAGGATGATAAAAGAAGGGGTAGAGAGTGGTAGAGATGTTGATATATTTTTCTTTGCCATTTCTCTTTCGTAAACTGTTCTACTTTATTCTTCCTTCTATTCCTTTTTCCTCACTCATATTTTGTTTGTCTGTCTTTCTTTTTCTTTTTATCTTTTTCTCCTACTTTCATTCGTTCCACCTCTTCCCTATATATTTTTTTTTACTTTCCAATCTTTTGTTTTGTATCTTTCTTTTTCTCTTCCGTTTCTGTATCTTTTTCTTTCTTATCTTCTTTTTTTATTCATGCATACTTCCTTAACTACTCCTAATTTCATATTCTCTCTCTCTCTCTCTCTCTCTTCTTCTTCTTCTTATCTTCTTTTATTTATATTCTCTTCTTCCATTCTATTCTCACTCTTCTCCTTCCATTCTCTATTCACACTCCATTCATCTTATTCTTCCCTCCTTTATACCTTCCTCCTCCTCCTCCTCTTTCCTCTCCTCTCTCCTTCATTCTCTTTCCTCTTATATCCTTTCCTCACCTCTCATCTGATTATCTTTTTTATCTCTTCTATTCTCTCATTTTGCACCTCATCTTCCGCTGCTCTTATTCTCCCTTATCTAATTATCCCTTTCCTCCTTTTCCTGTCATTTCTGGTAATGTTATTTTCTTTCCATTCTTCTTCTTCTTCTCTCTTTCCCTCTTCTTCTCTTTCTTACTTACTCCCCTTGTCTTCTTTTTCACCTTCTTGTATTATGTCTTTTATTCTTTGTCTTTCATTCTTCCTCTCATCTACTCCTGTTATCCCTATTCTTTTATTATTTTCCTTCGTCATTTCTTCCTTTTTCTTATCATTTTCTTATTCATTCTTTTAATTTTCTCTTATTTGTTATTTTATTTTCCGTTTTTTCGCCATCATTGTTATTATTCTCATTTACTCTTATTATCGTTTCCTTCCTATCTCTCTTTCCTTCCTTCTTTCATCTCTCACCATTATGTCAGTTATTCCCATTCTCTTTCGCTTCTTTCTTTCATTATCTCATTAATTACCTCATTTTCTTTCTCGCTTCTTTTCATCTTTATCTTTTTTACCTTCTCTCTCTCTCTCTCTCTCTCTCTCTCTCTCTCTCTCTCTCTCTCTCTCTCTCTCTCTCTCTCTCTCTCTCTCTCTCTCTCTTTCTCTCTCTATTCATCTATTAAGAATTACACAATATTAAGTAAAGAAACGACAGAAGGGAAGAGACGAGGAGGAAGAGGAGGAGGAGGAGGAGGAGGAGGAGGAGGAGAGAAAGGAAGCTGGGAGGGAAGGGAGGCTTTAAGGGAGGAGGAAAGAGGGTAATGAGACGTGAAGAGAGAGAGAGAGAGAGAGAGAGAGAGAGAGAGAGAGAGAGAGAGAGAGAGAGAGAGAGAGAGAGAGAGAGAGAGAGAGAGAGAGAGAGAGAGAGAGAGAGAGAGAGAGAGAGAGAGAGAGAGAGAGAGGTTAATTGGTCTATATATTTAAGATTAGTTGAGTTTGTCCTCTGATCAGTGAATCATTAAGGACAATTTACCATGAAAGGAAAAAGAAATATAAACTGAGGGTGATAGAGAAGGGAGGAAGAGGAGGAGGAGGAGGAGGAGGAGGAGGAGGAGAAGGAAGTTTAGATCGTTATGCTGATTATGTGATAAAGAAGAGGAAGAGAAAGATTATCTCCTAGTTTTGACATTGAGGAAAAGAAGAGGAAAAAGAGGACGGTTATTGTGCTATGTGAAGAAAAGAAGAGGAAGTGGAAGAAGAGAAGAGGAGGAGAAGGAAGAGAAAAGAAGAGGAAATTTAGCTTATGGCGATGATTTGTGAAGATGAAGAAGAGGAGGAAGAAGAGGAAATTTAGCTTTTTGTCTTGACAGTGCGAGAAGGATGAAGATGAAGAAGAAGAAGAAGAAGAAAAGTGCCTATCTATTTTCTTTTCTCTCTTTCTTTCTTTCACTTGCTTTTCTTACCTTATTTGTTTGTCTTCTTCTTCTTCCTTTCTTCCTTCTTGACATTTTCTTTCCTTTTATTTTCTCTTTCTTGTCTGTTTTTTTCTTTTTCTTTTTCTTCTTTTCATTTAACTTCCATTGTCCTTATTTCTTTCTTTCTCCTTTTTTTTCCTTTCTTTTCTCTGTTTTTTCGTATATCCTCTCTCTCTCTCTCTCTCTCTCTCTCTCTCTCTCTCTCTCTCTCTCTCTCTCTCTCTCTCTCTCTGACAAATCCATTATCCCTGTTTGCTCTTCCGTCCTTCTCGTGTGTGTTGTCTTTTCCCCTTTATTCTTGTTTTCCTTCATTCCCTCTTTTCGTTCACCTTTGCTTTATTGTCTCTCTCCTTGTACTGCTATTCTCCTCACCCTTCCTTCCTTCCTTCCTTCCTTTCTTCCATTCCTTTTAAATATTCAAATAATCTCTTCCGTTCTCCTACTTTGTTTCCACTTTCCACCTCCTTTCTTTCTTTCTTTCATCTCTCCTTTCCTTATTTCCTTTTTTCCTTCTCTTCGTCCTTCATAGTTAAATTTTTTCCTTCTCTTCCTTCCTTCATAAAAAAATTGCCTTTCTTTTCTTGCCGGTGTCCTTTTCCACTTCTTTCCTTCCTTCCTTCCTTTTCCCTTTCTCCCTATACATAACTATCTCTCCCATTTTTTGTTATAGTATTCCTACATGATTTTCTTTACTCCCTTTCTTTCCCTTCGCTAAATCGCTCCTTGCCAGTTCTTATTTTATTGCTAGCCTGTACAGCCTTTCTTCCTTCCTTCCTTTCTCTTTCACTTTCCAAACCCCATCAATCTCTTGTTCTTTTATTTCTCCTTGCTTTGTTTTTCTTTCCTTACCCTTCCCTTCCCTTTCCTTTCCCTTTCCTTAAATCCCTTACCCTCTCATCCCATCCCTATCTTTCCCTTCATTTTTATTTCCTTCCCTACTCTTCTTCCCTTCCTTTCCCTTCCCTTCCCTTCCCTTCCCTTCCCTTCCCTTCCCTTCCCTTCCCTTTCTTTTCCTTTACTTTATTTACTTTTCTTCTATTACACTGTCATCCTATCATGTCCTCCTCCTCCTCTTCCTCCTCCTCCTCCTTCTCCTCCTCCTCCTCCTCCTCCTCCTCCTCCTCCTCGTTCCTTCATACCTTCCTTCTTTTCTTTCTCTTCCAATTCTCTCCACTTTGGACGTAATCGCATTCCTGGCAAAGAGTGAAAGAGAGAGAGAGAGAGAGAGAGAGAGAAACACACACACACACACACACACACACTCACAACCCCATACCAACACACACATCCCCCCCTCCTCACCCACACAGAAGGGGTCAGAATAAGAGTTTAATTGCCTGCCCTGTCTCGGCCTGCTCGCGACTCTTCACTCGGGCGACAGTAGCTCAGCAAAGGGAACGCGGGGGAGGCAGCAGAGGTGGGGTGGGGTGGGGGGGGAGGGGGGGGGGGTAGTGCTACACTGCGATCCCTTGCCGTTACTGTTTCCTCCCCCGTATTCGTCTGCTGTTGTGACTCTCTCTTTGTTAGCCCTTACGATGTTTGTTTCGCTGTCTCGCTTTTCCTTTTTCTTCTTACTCTTTGCTTTTTTTAGGTTAATATGTTTCTACGAGGATTTGGTTTAGAGTTACAACTTAGTTTTTTTGTTCTTGTATTCGTCTAATGTTAAATGACTCCTTCTTTTGTTCGCCTTTGTGATTCTTGTTTGTCTCTCTCTCTCTCTCTCTCTCTCTCTCTCTCTCTCTCTCTCTCATTTTGCTAGTGTTTGGGTTAGAATCACGTTATAACTTATCTCGTATTGTTTTCCGTTTTCGTATTTGTCGGCTCGTAAATGACTCCTTTTGTTGGCCTTTACGATGTTAGTTTGGGTCTCTCTCTCTCTCTCTCTCTCTCTCTCTCTCTCTCTCTCTCTCTCTCTCTCTCTCTCTCTCTCTCTCTCTCTCTCTCCCCCATCCTTTGTTAACCTCATTTATCTCTCTTCTCTTTTTATCTCTCCTTCCGTGTGCCTCTTTTGTCAGCCCTCCACGGCGTTTTCTGCCTCTCCGCTCTTTAAACAAACGCCACCTGTGCTACAACGGGTTTGCCTTAGAATTACAACCTGGGTCATTCTCTTTTCTAAACCTTTATCTTTTTGTTCCTCTATGTTTTTTTCGGTGTCATTCTTTTCTGCTTCTTTCGTCTCTTTGTCCCGTATGATATTTTTTTCTCTAGTTTTTCATATCTACTTTTTTTTTCCGGTATCCTTCATCTCTTTTTTTTTTTCTTCTCTATGTCCTCAACGATATTTTTTTGTTCAGTTCTTTCATTTCTTCTCTGCTTTTTTTCCTCTTTTTTTTTTGGTATCTTTTAACTCAATTTCTTCTGTCCTCTATTTTTATACTGTATTTTTTTCTGTTCTTTTGTTATGTTCCCTGCTGGTTTTTTCTCCTTTTTTTCGAGTTTTTTTTTTGTTTCGCTTTATCAGTTTACTCTTTTTTCATCTTTTTGGGAATGGCGAATAATTTGTTTTCTATTTTTATTTTTTATTTTTTTGATTCGTCATATTCATTTATATATATATTTATTTCGTTATTTGTTTGGTGTTTTCTTTCATCTCTTGATTTTTGTTTAATCACCGTTTTCTTTTTCGTTTGTCGTGTTTTTCTTTGCCTTTAATTTTTTTCCGTACTTTTATTATTCATTTGTTTCGTTGATATCAGTTTCTGTTTTTCACTTCTAATTCCTAGTATTCTGTTCCTCCTCGTTATACACCATTCATTTGCATTCATTTGCCCTTGTAATTTTGTCTTTTATTTTAAGTATCACATTATCTGACTTCTAATTTACTTTAAGAGCTGTTACTATTTTCCTTTGAGAGCAGTTACTATTTTTCTTTCATATCCTAGCGACCTGTTACTCCTCCTTTCTATTTATCATATTCACCTGTTTCCCTTTGTCATTGTAATTAACCTTTTTGCAAGTCTCGCTTCCTCTTCCTCGTTTAAAAGTGTTTTGGATTCCTTGATAGGCGTTTCTATATTTTATTTCATTTCCTAGTTCTCTATTCCTCCTCCTCACCTTTACTTATTTCATTCAATAACTTTCGTTTTTTTTGGAATTCTGTCTGTTTTTCAATTCTCGTTTCATATCCTTGTTTGTAGATAACTTTGTTTTCTATATTAGCTTTTTTGTTTCCTAGTATTCTGTCCCTCCTCCATTTTATCTCTCATTCATTTATTTTCCTCTGTCTTTGTAATTTTGCTTCATATTTACTATTTTCTTGTGTCTCGTGTTCCCTTGACTCTCCTCTCATAACTTTCTTTCTCTCTTTCCTTTATTATCTTTGTTTTTTGTCCCTCCTCCAGTTTATCTTACCCACGCATTTATTTATCTCGATCTATTCAATTTTGCTTCCGTATATCATTTTCTCGCATCTTCAGTGTCCTTTACTCTTCTTCATCTCCCTCCATTCCGTCATCACAAGCAACAACAAAAGAAAGACGCCTTGAAATCCTTCCTATCCCCTTTACACATTTCATCATTTTGTAATTTCGTGTCATATTTATTTTTTTGTCCGTCCGTCTGCCAGTCTGTCTCTGTGTCTGTCGATATTGCTCTCTATCTCTCTGTCGCTCTCTCTTTCTGTCGCCATCTCTCTCTGTGTCTCTCTGTTGGAATATCTCGTCTTGAAACCTTCACCGTCCCCTTGACACACTTCATCTCTCTCTCGTCATCATAAGCGTAGTAAAAATTGAGCATCGCGAATATCGTAACGTGATTAAATTTTTCCCGCTCGGCTGTGATTGGCTGTGACTCGTCCTCGGTGATCATAATACTGTCTTCTGATTGGCTGTTTCTCGAGACTCCTGAAGGGTGCGTCGAGATACATTTTTTAATACTGGGATATTTTTTAAAGTTTTTGAGCTGGATGCGAGGGGCAGTTTCGTGTATTTGGGGGTAGGGGGGACTGTGTGTGTGTGTGTGTGTGTGTGTGTGTGTGTGTGTGTGTGTGTGTGTGTGTGTGTGTGTGTGTTTGTGTAATGAAAATGAAGAAAGAAAAGTATTAATATGAGGAAAAAGAGGAGAAGGAGGGGGAGGAGGAGGAGGATAAGGAGGAAGGAGAGGAGGAGGAGGAGGATGGAGAGAAAAATGAAGAGGAGGAAGACGAGGAGGAGGTGGAGGAGGAATGGAGGTCAAGGAAAGGCCGTTAAAGAACCCTTGACAACTGACCGCGATATGACCTTTTTGCGATAGCCTGAAAGAAAGAAAGAGGAGGAGGAGGAGGAGGTCAAAGAAATGATGTTAAGAGGGCGCGTCGAGTGTCTCCGGAATAACCTTTTACCTGCGACCGAGAGTTTTGTATCGACGGTAAAAAGGTTTTGGGAGAGAGAGAGAGGGAGAGGGAGAGGGTGCGTGGGAGAGAAAGCAGGAACGAAAGGGCAAAAAAAATAAAAACGAGAATGAAAAAAGAAGAAATTAAGGAAGAAACAAAGATTGAAAGGAAAGAAGGAAGGAAGAAAAAAGAAAAAAAACAGGGAGAAGGGAAAGAAAACCTAAAGAAACAGACAAACAAAGAAATAAACACAGAGAGAGAGAGAGAGAGAGAGAGAGAGAGAGAGAGAGAGAGAGAGAGAGAGAGAGAGAGAGAGAGAGAGATGCACTGATTCACGGTTTTAATGTGAATGAATTAATCAAACTCTTGTTGAGCACATCACTCGCCCGCGCGAAATTCGAAGCAATTATGTTAATGTTATGTGTTTGTTGCCTCATTGCCTCCTAGCGTGTGTGTGTGTGTGTGTGTGTGTGTGTGTGTGTGTGTGTGTGTGTGTGTGTGTGTGTGTGTGTTTAATTATGTATCTAATTAACCTTACAACACATTAACTAACAAATTATCTAAATGACTGACTTGACGGAATGACTGTGGAACTATTCATCTATCTATTTACCTATCTATCTATCTATGTATCTATCTATCTAACGATCCGTCTATATATGTACCTATCTTTCTATTTATCTACCTTTCTATCAGTCTCAATCTCTCATCTCTATCAATCTATTTCTCTATCTATGTATGTATGTTATTATCTAACTCATTATTATTTTCAAACATATCAGTTCAAACATTTCTCCTGCTTCTCTGTCACCTCTCACTTCAAAACCATTCCTCTGTAATCAATGAAGTGACGCACCTAGCTATCAATGCTATATAACCAAGGGAGTTCGAGTAGGCAGCCCAGAGACACTCACACTAACCAAGCCACGCCTCGCCCAACGCAGCAGCCTCACCGAGCTTTGTATAACCGACTCGCCCATCACTGAACCTTCCTGCCTTCCTGCCTCACTGCCCACCTCGCCGCCCCTCGAGGGTTACAATATTCACAAGTTCCGTCCTGTTTGCATACTGCGGCGGTGGTGACCTTGGCTATGCAGAGGGGGATACCTTGCGCTGTGTATATATTATTATTATTATTATTGAGATCCACGAAAGGGCACGGAGGGGGAATATAGATGTAATTGATATAGGCCCAAACATAGTCACCTTGACTGGCAGACATGGATGTGAAAGGAGATGGAGATAGTGAGAGTAAAACGAGAAGACTAAGAAGATGAAAAAGAGGAGGTTGGATAAAATAAAACGAAAAAAACGAAGGGAAAAAAAGATATGGTGTTATTTTTTGGAGCAGAGAAAGTGGAAGGTTTGTAAGAATGTTATTTTTTAGCTTGTATTTGCTAAGTCTGTCTGTCTATCTACCTCATCATCATCATGTCATTATTAGTCAACTGACGTACAAAAGGCCTTTCCCAACGTCATCAACCACCCCCTTTTATCTTCTATTTTTTTTTTTTTGCCTTTAAATTAGTTCAGTTTCACACCGCATCATCATCATCGTCACTAACATCAGTCAATATTAGTCAACTAGTGATAGTGTAAACCTTTACCCCACGTCCTGGACTCACCCCTCTCTCTCTCTCCATGTAAAACTAATACTTTCTTTGTCCTTCATCCTTTTAGATCAGTTCCCCTTCACACCAATGCTCATAAAAGGCCAAAAGTACGTTTCCCTTCCCTTACATGACCATTCAATCGCAGGGTGTGAGGGCGAAGTGGCTCCCTACCCAGACACGCCCTACCTACCTACCTATAACCTACATGCAGGCTCACCGAAGTGATGTTGTTGTTGTTGCCCTCTCCGCGCCGTCCCACGCAAACTGGTGCATAATGGATCTGCGGGAAGGGGAGAGGTGAGGTTGGGTGCGGGCCTCTGTGACATGGCCCACTGATGGAAAATTTGATGATGCTCACCATGGATTTCTCCCTGCCCCGTGTTGCGGAGGCTGCTGTGGCGGGTCCCTGAGGTTACTAAGCAAGCGAAAAAGAGAGAGAGAAGAAAGCAGGAAAAGAAGGATATCAGGAAAAAGGGGGAAAAGTGTAGAATTCTGTGGAGAAAGCAGAAACCAAGAATCCCGTAAAAATACCCGGCTAGAAATCGTGCAAACAGGGTACTAGGATTCATTTCAAGGAACGTAAGCAACAGTATCGCCGAAGTCACCCTCAATCTGTGTTTAGTATTAGTTAGACCTCATCTCGATTATGCGGTTCAATTCTGATCACCCTACTATAGAATGGATATCAAAATGCTGGAATCGGTACAGAGGGGGATGACAAATATGATTCACGGGTTTACAAACTTGCCATATGAATAAAGACTTAATCAGTTAAATTTGCATAATCTACAAAGGCAAAGGGTGCGAGGAGACTTGATCAAAGTTTATAAATGGATGAAGGGATTTAATAAGGGGGATATTAATGAGGTCCTGATGGTAAGAGAACCGGGTAGGGCATGTACTAATGGATTTAAACTGGATAAATTCAGATTCAAAAAGGACAAGGCAATTAATTTACCAGCAAAGTGGTGGATGAATGGAACTTTCTTGGCATTCATATTGTGAGTGGAATTACGATAGATGCATTAAAAAAATAGATTACATAAATTCATGGATAGTGAAGTTGGGTGGGGTTAAGTTCACAGGAGCTGCCTTGCATTGACCTTCCAGCCTCATGCAAACTCATGTTCTAATGTTCTTATTTCTGGATTTTTGCACTTCATTATTGCAGTTCTCTAAAGAAATTAAAAAGAAAGGGATAAAAGGGTGGAGAGAGGATAACTAAACGAAACAAAAGTGATATAAACAAGAACGTAGAGGAAATGCAAAATTAGTTGGGGGAAGCAAAATTCAAGAAGAACGAGAGGAAAGAGAAAATAAGGAACGAAGAGACGAGGTGTTAAAGGAAGTGAAGGAAGCAGAAAACAAGACGGAAGTGATAAAAGAGAGAAGTAAGAGAATATGAATAGACTAACAGGAAGAAGAGGAGGAGGAAGTGTAGAAAGAAGTGGGGAACGGAGAAAGAAAAACAACAACAGAGAGAGAGAGAGAGAGTCCAGTACAGTTTTTCATCCACTATTCTCTCTCTCTCTCTCTCTCTCTCTCTCTCTCTCTCTCTCTCCTTCCTCCCACCCTTCCCTTCGTAAGTTTCATGTTTCTCTCCCTCTTTCTCTTGACGCAGAACATCGCTGTCTCTCTCCGTGTGATGAATAGCTTAGCAGAAGGGAGCCTCAAAAGATCGTTCTATCTATACACGAAATATTGTTCGAGTTTGTGTAGAAAAAGCTTGCAGTTACTGAAATAATTATGGGACACCTCTCTCTCTCTCTCTCTCTCTCTCTCTCTCTCTCTCTCTCTCTCTCTCTCTCTCTCTCTCTCTCTCTCTCTCTCTCTCTCTCTCTCTCTCTCTCTCTCTCTCTCGTTCCTGTCATATCAATTATTCCATCTATCTTTCTCTTTTTTATCCATTCTCCTCTTTCGTCTGTTTTCTTTTTTCCTTTTTTTTTCTTCTGTTCTTTTCATCTTCCTCCTCCTCCTCCTTTTTCTCTATCTTTTCCTGTTATTCTTCTTCGTTGCCTTATTTTCTTCCTTTCTCTTATATATTCTTCCCATCTCTCTCTTCTGTACTTTTCTCTCGCCTATTCTTCGTTTGTTCTCCACTTCCTTTGTCTTCTTCCTCCCCCCTCGCATCTTCCTTCCTCTCCTCCTCTTCCTCTTCTTCCTCCTCCTCCTTCTATTGTCACACGCTTTCAATCTCTCCCTCCCTTTTCTCACCGCCTCCCCCTTGCTCCTCATTCTCTCTGCCTCCTTTTTATTCCTGTTTTAACTTCTCTCCTCTTCCTCCTCCTTCTCGTCCTTGTACTGTTCTCATTCCTTCTCCGCCTCCTCCTCTTCCTTTTTTTTTATCTCCAATTTGCTTTCCGCTCTATCTGACTCCTTTTCATTCCTGTTTAAACTACTCTCCTCCTCCTCTTTCCTCTTGTTCTTGTTCTATTCTTTTTCCTTCTCCTCTTCCTCTTCCTTTTTCATCTCCTTCACCTTCCTTTCCATACTCTTTGCTTACTTTTTATTCCTACTTTACTTACTCTCTACTTCCTCCTCCTTCTCGTCCTTGTACTGTTCTTATTCTTCCTCGTCTTCCTTCTCCTCCTCCTCCTTCTCCTCTTCCTTTTTTCTTTTATCTCCCCTTGCTTTTCACTCTCTCTCCTTCCTTTTTATTTCTACTTTACTTACTCTTCTCTTTCTACTTGTTTTCTTATTTGTTCTGCTTTTTTTTTCGCCCTCATCTTCCTCTTCTTTCTTTTAAAATCTCCTCCTCCTTCTCCATATCTTCCCACTTTCTTTTTTCGCTACTTTACATATGCTTCTATTTCTCCATGTTCTCGTTTTTGTCTTGTTCTTATTCCTCCTCCTCCTCCTCGTCGTCTTCCTCCTCCTCCTCCTCCTGTATGCTCTAGAAACAAATTTGACTTTCTCACACCAAAGCCTTGCAGTTTACTCCCCAACTCTTTGAAGCTTTTTTTTTTTTTTTTCATTTGCTCTCTTTTTTTGCTTTGTATCTTTTCTTTATTTCTTTTCTTCAGCGTCTGTGTTTTGTAGAATTCATTTGTCTATCTTTGGAAATCTTTTAAGCTTTCTTTCTAGTCTGTCTGTCGAGTGAATGCGTGTGTGCGTGTGTGTGTGTGGGGGGGGGGGGTTCTGTTTTTCTTCTGTGTGTGTGTGTGTGTGTGTGTGTGTGTGTGTGTGTGTGTGTGTCCATCCCCTGTATGTTTGTTTATGTTTATTTGCTTGTCCGTCTGTCTGTATGTGTGTTCTCTCACCCTAAGTCACCCCTCCCTGCTGTCTCTGTTTGTGCCTTTTAACTATGTATATGTCTGTCTGTGTCTATTTGTCTCTGTCTGTCTTTTTTTTTGTCTGCCTGTCAGTCACTCAGTTACCCCAATACGCCCTGAATACACCTTTTTCTCTCTCTCTCTCTCTCTCTCTCTCTCTCTCTCTCTCTCTCTCTCTCTCTCTCTCTCTCTCTCTCTCTCTCTCTCTCTCATCGTATATTCTTGTCGTGTTTTTTGTTTGTTTTCTCTCTACGATTTGCTATTTTTTTCTTTTTTTACTTCTTGCGGTTTTTTTTTAAAGTTTTCAGAGTTTTTTGCGTTTTTTGCTGTAACATTTTTTCTTGAGGTGTTTATAGCATCAGCCTTTTTTTGCGGAGTTTATGGCGTTAGCGTTCGTACTGAGTTTTTTTTTTTGTGGTGGTAACATTTTTTTTGTAGTTTTATCTCCTATCGTATTTTTCTTGCTTTATGATGCTATCTATTCACGTTTTTCTTGCGCTCTTTTCTTGTTTAAGCGATAATATGCGTTCTTTTTCGCATTACCCTTTTTCTCATGTCGTTTTAGCGGATTCAATTCCTTCAACTTTCACTTCAGATTTCATGAACTCGAGGATAAAAGGTGAGACACGTGTCATTCTTTGTGTTATTGATCATTATGGATTTCGAGATAGACAGACATTGGTGTGCTTTGTGGAGAGGAGGTCAAGGAGGAGGAGGAGGAAGAGGAGGAGGAGGGGGAGGAGCAGGTGGAGATGGCGGAAGAACAAAAGGAAGATGAGAATGAAGTAGAGGAAGACCATGAAAGGAAAGAGGAGGAGGAGGAGGAGGAGGTGGAGGAAGGAAGGGTAGTATCAGTAAGAACAATAGGAGAAAGAAGAAGATAACAAGAACATGAACAAAAGGAACAAGAGGGAAAAAATGGAACAGAAAAGAAAGAACAAAGAAGAAGGAAACGAAAATGAAGGAGAAAAATTAAAAAAAAGAGTAGAAAAAGAAGAAGAGGAAGAAGCAAATAAAAAGAAAAAGAAAAAGAAAGAAGAAACAATCAGAAACGGAAAAAAAGGATAAGAAAAAGAAGAGGAAGATGAAGAGGAACAAGAAAAGGATGATGGGAGGATGAAGGAGGCAGTGTAAGGATTAACGCAGATCCCTCGAGAAAGACACGACCTTTTTGCCTCCACTCCTTGTCTGGGGAGGAGGAGGAGGAGGAGGAGAAAAGGAGGTGGAGGAGGGGGAGGAGAAGAAGTAGGAAAAAATTAAACGTTGACTATTGAGAAAGCAAGGAAGAGAGAATCAATGAGGTCGTTGAGGAGGAGGAGGAGAAGATTGAGGAGGAGAAAAAAGATGACTAAACAACACGAGGAAGAAGAGGTATAGAAGGAGGAGGTGGAGGAAGCAGAAAATAAGAAAAAAAAGAGTGAAACGGGAGGAAGAAGAGGCGGAGGAGGAGGAGAAAAAACAACAGCAAGTAAGAGAGAGAGAGAGAGAGAGAGAGAGAGAGAGAGAGAGAGAGAGAGAGAGAGAGAGAGAGAGAGAGAGAGATGAAGCAGTAGTAGAATAGAAGCGATAGGGATGAAAGATGGTGACCGGCAATCCAATTAGACTTTCTTCCGTGACATGAATGGCTTGAGAACTAGTGTGGGAGATTAATTGTCTGAGGGGAGGCGATTTTAATACCCCCACACACGCACACATGCACACTTACATACATACCAAGCACCATTTATGTATGTATGAATGGATGTGTATGAGTGTGTATGTGTTTGTGTTTACCTAATGTGTTTTTCTTTCTCTCTTTTTTTCAGGTAAGGTGTGAAGGGAGTGTCAGTCATCTTGTCCGGTTATAATAAGATGTGTCTTATGTTATCTTTTGTTATGTTAGAAGTATATGTTATCTCTCTCTCTCTCTCTCTCTCTCTCTCTCTCTCTCTCTCTCTCTCACACACACACACACACACACACACACACACACACAGTCTCTCCCTCCCCCTCTCTCTCTCTCTCTTCCTTTCTTCCTCTACTGCTACGCTTGCTTTGTTTCCCGTCCGTATTTCATTTATATTTATAGCCTTCTCTTTATTTCCTCCTGTCATCTTCCCTTTATGTATTGCCGTTTTAATATTTCTCCTCCTTCTACTACTACTCTCTCTCGTCTTCCTCTTCCTCCTCCTCCTGTTTGATTTGTGGTTCGAAGTGTACATTGCGTTGTTGGCTATTTCCTCGGTGTTGAATTTGTGGGTGTGAGTGTTATTTTTTTCTTCCAGCGTGTCAGGCCATTGTGTTATCAGTTCAGTGCTGCTTCTTGTTCCTCCTCTTCGTTCTCCTCCTCCTCCTCTTCGTTCTCGTCCTCCTCCTCCTTCTTCATGTCTGGTTCATATTTGGGCATTCACTGGGGTTGAATTGTGGGTGTTATTCTTATTATTATCTCGTTTGGTCTCTGCAGTTTACGTTTCTTTGTGTGTGTGCGCTTTTAAAATGTTCCTTCCTCAATTTGCCCGTACTGACTCTTCGTTGAATGGTGTGTGTCAACCGTTCAGCTTCTTGTAGTTTATTGTTATTCTTGTGTATGTCTTTTCTGGCCTCTTGCACTCTCCTTCTTTTCCTTCGTATCTTTGTGTGTTTGCTTCTCAATGTCCTTCTCTAGTAATGCTCGAGGTGACCCTGTTCGATTTGTGGCAATCTTTCACTCTCTTGCAGTCTCTTTGTAATAATATGTATGTCTTGTCTGGCCTCTGCAGTTCACGTATCTTTGTGTGTGTGTGTGTGTGTGTGTGTGTGTGTGTGTGTGTGTGCTTTTAAACATCCCTTTCTCACTTTGCCAGTGTTGACTCCGCTGAATGGTGTGTGTTTGTGCCTTTCCCCGCATCATGAGCCGTCACACACACTCACACGGACTGGCCATTAAGCGTGTCTCCCAGGGCTCCGCGAGGCTTTGTTCGGCGCGTGTTACCTCCAGAGGGTCAGAGTGGCCGAGAGTGGCCCGCGTTAAAGGGTTCAATTAGCAGCGAATGCGATCACAGAGGGAAAGTTCGCGTTTGATGGGTTTATAAAGGTTGAGATTTTTGGTTTGTTGTTACGGTTACATACACGCACAGAGATATAGACTCACACACACACACACACACACACACACACACACACACACATATATATATATATATATATATATATATATATATATATATATATATATATATATATATATACACACCAGTGGTGGGCGCGGTACCAAAAGTTTGGGGTTGTGTTACGCGGTACTGCGGTGCCTCAGCATGCCCAGTGCGTTCCGCGGTACTCCGGTACTTTTCCCGCCCCCCCCTGGTGCGTTCCGCGGTACTGCGGTACCTGGTGTCTAAACCAGCACTTAAAAAGAGAGAAAAAAAGCTCTGCGACACCAATTACCAAATACACCTATATTAAAAAAAAAAATTACTCGCCAAAAAATCACATTTAATACAAATACTTACAATTGAGAAGACTGTACAAAAGTAATACACATGTAGTGTACATGAGATTAGGTGGAAACTATCCAGTTGGAAAGATGTGCCCGGAATAACATAATAATGTTGTAGATAACAATAATATTACAGGTAATTATGTAACATATTATTTCCTAGGAGCAAGATTTTCACCGACCTGCCAGTAGTGAAGTTGAGTCCGGACTTAGAGTTAGAACGTTACACGTTCTCTGTCCGTCTACGTTAGCACGGTACACGTTAGTAAGTGTCTCTCTCCCCCTTCTTTCTCTGTTGCCAGTTATAGCGAGATAATCGGCGCGCACGCAACTAAAGATGAATTGATTTAACGTACTACAGGAGTTATGAGGTGTTGATTAATTTTAGAAGCAAGTATGGGTCCTCCTAGAAAAGTTTAGGTGAAAAAATCCTGGTTCCAACCTCCCTCCGATGAAAAATCACATCCTTTTAATTAACAATACGTACCTATCCTTTTCAGTGAAAGTGCCTCCCCTCTTTCCCACGGCGTCTGTGCGTATGTCCGACTGTCTGTCTGTCTGTCTGGTGGGTCAGGTGCTCCCCCCGGCCCTCTCAAACAGTGGTATTGTTTATTTTTATTTACATTTTTTTTTATTTACATATTTATTTATTCATTAATTATTATCATCATTATTTTTATTTAAAGTGTTTGCCGGTACCGCGAAAAGTACCGCAGGAAATTTGAACGCGGTACCGGTACTCCGGTACTTTCAGCAATCCTCTGCGGTACTGCGGTACCGATTTGGTAGTGCGGTAGTACCGCAGTACCGCAAAAAGTACCGCAAGTGCCCAGTACTGATATATATATATATATATATATATATATATATATATATATATATATATATATATATATATATATATATATATATATATATATATATTTATATTTTAGCAACTGGATGAAGTATATATATTATATATAGTTCATCCAGTTGCTAAGGAAAATATTGCAGCAGTAGAGAAATTTACAGAAGAAGCAGCCTAATAAATAAAAGGAGGTTGAAGCAAAAGGAATACATTTACACATTTACTCATACATGAATACATACATGCATACATGCATATATACATACATAGAAACAATCACACACACACACACACACACACACACACACACACACAGCCCCACCTTCTCCCTCCCCTTTCCCCTTTCCCCTTCCCCCCCCACACTCATACCTCCTCCCCCTGCACCCCTCACACACTCAGAAAATAATTGGCGTTTCCGAGCGAAATGATCTAATTGAAAAACTTGAACCCCGACGCGAAATCATAACTTCTTCCCTAATTACTCCAACTTTTGTCTTTAGGTCTTCATAAAACAACAACAACAAGTACGATACAGGTTTTGTTAGCCCTTAGAGATACACAGAGGGTCTCTCTCTATTATATCCTTATATATATTTTCTCACTCTATATTTTTGTGTCTGTCTCCCTTTCTCTCTCTCTCTCTTTTATGATATCAGTTTAGTTTATTTCATCCTTCAAGCCAAAATTCCTTCCTTCCTTCGATTTCTCTCCTCCTTCGCCTCCTCTCCTTCATTAGTAGTGTGGTGGAGAGACGAGTATCTGGGCGTCCTCATTCTCTTCCTCCTCCTCCTCCTCCACCTTCCTGTCTTCTTTTACGAGGATGACAGACCGTATGGAACTGGGAGCGTATGATAAAGAAAGCAATTATCTCCTTCATCTCGTTCTCATCCTCCTTCTCCTCCTCCTCCTCCTCTTCTTTCTCATTCTCTTATTCTTTCTCTTTCTCGTCCACGCCCTTGTCCTCCACCTTCTTCTCCTCGTTCCCCTTCTTCCTCTTCCTCCTCTTTCTCGTCTTTGTCCTCGTTCTCCTCGTCTTCTACCTCCTCCTCCTCCTCTTTCCCCTCCTTCTTTCCTTCCCCTCCTTCTCTTATTTCAGGTTTTCACCAAAGTCGACGGGCCAACAAAGGCAACGGGAGGCTTAATAAAGAGGAGGCTGAAGTTCTAGCCTTACAGAATAATGAGGTTGTGTTGTGGTAAGACGTGTAGGAAGACATTGGACCTTACTTTGCGTACCTCGCCTCGGAATAAGTAGATTTTACGGGGAAGGAGACGGCTCAGAGGCGAAAAGAAATATATGGTAAAGAAAAATCACTGGCGCTCCTCCGTTAATACTGCTCAAAGGCGATACAAAAAGATATTTAGAAAGGATGAAAAGAAACGCTATATCATTGATCGGATGTAAAACAAAAGTGTAATCATATCCGTGTTAAAAAATCGGAAAAAATTTATATGAAAAAAAAAAAAACGCTATATCCTCTACCCTTTTCTCTTTTTGTTCCTTCCATTCCTTCCCTCCCCTCCCCGTCCCTTCTCTTCCATCCTCTCCCCTCCCATCCCTTCCCTTCCCTTCCCTTCCCTTCCCCTCCCTCCTTCCCTTCCCTTCCCTGCTGTTGCCTCCCTTCTCAGGTTCTTCCCTTCCATTCTCCTTCCTTCTCTCCTATAACGAACACTTTAATGATATTCATGTTAAAAAAAATATATAGGAAAATAAAAATCATCGCTATGTCACGGCTCTCCCATAACGAAAAGTGCAAGAATGTTTAATGTTAAAAAATGTTGAAAAATAGATACAGAAAAAAATGATAAAACGCTATGTTGCTGCTCCCCTATAACGAACACTATAAATATATCAATGTTAAAAAATGAAAATCCAAAGAGAAGAAAGAAAGAGTATCAGGTTGGAGACAGCCAAAAGGCGATCAAACATAAGTAAACCCATAAAAAAGAAAAAAAAATCAGAATCAAATCAGAATCCTCAACAAAGCATTCCAAGTAGTTACGCAAGCCAAAAAGATACGTAACACGACATACGAAGTGAAGAACGTTGTCGAATACGCTCGTAAATAAACCCTTTTCAAGTTGTTTCGCAGGAATAGAAAGAAGCCTGGAGCGATGTATGAAATGAAAGACGTTTTAGAATACGCTCGTAAACTCAGGCTTTTCCAAGTAATTTCGCGGAACAGAGTCGAACTTTAAGCAATGCATCACCTCTGAGTAAGAAAAACGAAGGTTGTAAGCCCAACAGCAGCGCCGCCTCATCACTAGGAAAGTATATATACAGTCGCTTGTGTTTCTCAATTGTTGAGCGCAGGAAGGGTGACGAGGCCCAAGAGACGCCCCAGGAACAACATACAAGAGCGGCGGGATGATAAACAACGCCAAACTTAATAATACGTCTCCCCGCTGACACGTTCTCCTCCTCCTCTCTCGCTCTCACGCTCCTCCGGTATACAAAACCGTCTGTCTTCTGGCAGTACGGAATTTATTTTTTACAGCAAAGGAAACAGTTCAAGGGCAAAACACGAGACAAAAAATCACTTCTATCATAAAAAAAAAGAAGTATAGAGTTGTCTAAAGAGAGGTCAGTTTCAGGGGGAGAGGAGAGGAGGACACAAACACACACACACACACACACACACACACACACGCACGCACGCACGCACGCACACGCACACGCATCTCCCGTCTCCCCCCATCCCACACACACAGACGCAAACACAACAGAGATTTTTAACAACTTTTCTCCTTTCTCTCTCTCCATCTCCTCGTAGCGTTTAGCAATCTTGTGGATCGTGTGGTAATTGTGTTTTCTCTCTCTCGTTAACATTCTTTGATCATCTGGGAGTAATTGCTTGAGGTTTAAGTCACGCTGAAGGAATGTTTTATATAAAGGAAGGGAGAGAGAGAGAGAGAGAGAGAGAGAGAGAGAGAGAGAGAGAGAGAGAGAGAGAGAGAGAGAGAGAGAGAGAGAGAGAGAGTTAATAATGTTTCAGAAAATAAAGAGTCAAAAACTGCATAACAAAATAAATAAAAAAGTGCGAAGAAAAGAAAGGAAGAAAGGAAGAAAAATAAGACACAAAGCGAGAGAGAGAGAGAGAGAGAGAGAGAGAGAGAGAGAGAGAGAGAGAGAGAGAGAGGACATATCGAAGGGTTATTGCCAGATAAAACAATCAAGAGAGAAACAGTGTAAGGGGTGATTGAGGGCGAGAAAGAGGAGGCAGAGGAGGAGAAGGACAAGAGGAGGAGGAGGAAGAAGAGGAAAAGGAAGAGGAGGAGGAGGTGTCTGATGCACGAGTCTGAAGGAATAACGAAAAACGAGAATGGGAGGAAAGTGATAAAAGATGGAAGCAGGAAGAGAGAATGATGGAAGGAGAAAGATGAGAGAAATAACAATAAAGAGGAGAAAAAAAGAAAGGGAGATAAAAAGAGGGTGATGGAAAGGAGGGAAGGAAAGAATAGAACTGATAAAGTTATAAGATAGAGAGGGAGAAAAATGAAGATAGATAATAAAGAAAGAATCATGGAAAGGAGATGAAAATATGTAACAAGGGAAGAGAAGAAGTAATAAAGATTGATAGAAAGGAGATGAAGGAAAATGATAATGAGGAAAGAATAATTGAAAAAAAGAAGAAGTTATGACGATGAAGAGACAAGTAGTGTAAAAGATGACAAGAGATAAAAGAGAACGAGAGAGAAAGAATGAAAAGCGATTATATAGATGTAATAGAGTGCAAACAGTAATGAAAAAGAATGAAAAGTGACCAGAAAGAGGGAAAGACAGAGACAATTATAAAGGTGAAGAAAAATGGCGAGAAAAGTAAATAAACAAACAAATGAAAGAGAAGGAAGAAG
The DNA here is from genome assembly GCF_024679095.1 of Eriocheir sinensis. Lineage (NCBI taxonomy): Eukaryota > Metazoa > Arthropoda > Malacostraca > Decapoda > Varunidae > Eriocheir > Eriocheir sinensis. Next base: position 972,834 of record NC_066549.1, read on the forward strand.
AGAAAAATAGATAGAAGGAAAAAAATATATATAAAGAAATAGAGATAGAAGCAAACGAGAAAAAAAGAGAAAGAAAGGAAAATATTATAAAGAGGAGAGAAAATGAAAAGAAGTTTGAATTAAAATTGAAACGAGCACGAGAAAGAAGGAAAGATGATTTTAAAACGAAGTAAAATGGAAAGAAAAGTCGAAAAAATAAGCAAAACAAGACAACGAGGCAGGAAAAAAGAAATAGAAGGAAAAAATACAAAAAAGAAAGTAAGCTTTTTTGATGGAGGGGAAGAAAACATGGAAAATAAAAAAAAGACAGTAAAACGAGATACAACAATGCAAATAAAAGAAAGCGAAGAAATAAATAAATAAAGAAAGAAAGAAAGAAGATTAAAACGACAAAGAAACACGATTCAAACAAGAAGGATAAAGTAGAAGAGAGAGAGAGAGAGAGAGAGAGAGAGAGAGAGAGAGAGAGAGAGAGAGAGAGAGAGAGAGAGAGAGAGAGAGAGAGAGAGAGAGAGAGAGAGAGAGAGAGAGAGATTGAAGGGTTTAATTTAGCACTGATAAATCGAAAGAGAGAAGCATTGGTGCCGTGATTTTTTTTCTTTTTTTTTTCTTTTCATTTTCTCCTACACGGCAAAACAGAAGAAAGAGTGAGATGAATGCTCAGCGCGCACACACACACACACACACACACACACACACACACACACACACACACACAAACACACACACGACCATTCCTTTTTTTCCCGCCTTTTGTAACACATTAAATTGCTCCTTTTTTGCCTTTTTTCTCTATCTCATTTCTTTTTTTTCTTTAAGTGTCTTTGTTAGTTGTGACAGGCGGAATTCCTTTTTTTTATATACATCTTGTTCTCTCTCTCTCTCTCTCTCTCTCTCTCTCTCTCTCTCTCTCTCTCTCAATATTATCCATTTCATCTCCCCCTGTCTTGTTTTTTTTTCTTCTTTTGTTTGAATCTTCTTTTTCTTCCACTTTTTTTTTTTTGTTTCCCTTTGTTCTTGCTTTACTTTAATTTCCTGGTGATTTTTAGTTTAATTTTTTTTTCTTTTCTCCTCCGTCTCTTTGACCTGCTTCAATATTTGTGTTGTCATTCTTTGCTTCTTTTCTTCCTCTTTTATCTTTTTTTTTTAATTTTTCATCCTTCTCTTTTTTCATAATTTTTCTTCTCTGTGTTTCTCTGAGGATTGTATTTGCTTTCTTTCTTTAGCTTTCTTTTTTTATCCCTTTTTTTTACAGTTTTCTCGCTTCCTGCCCCGTGTCTAAGTTATTTTTCATGTCTTGTTTTTCTTTAATCATTTTCAGGTAGTCTTGGTCTTTTTCTTTTTATCAGCTTTGTCTTTTCTTCTTTGATAATTTACTTCTTTTCCTTTACTGCTTTTCTTTCATATTTTTGTACATATGACATTTTCTTCCTCCTTTTCTTTAGTTTATCTCTTTATCATTAATATTTTTCTGATTTCTTTTAAATATTCCACTGTTCATTATACTTCTTATGTTCTTTTAACTTTTTTTCTTTCATATTCATTTATTTTCGATATTTTCGCACTTCCTTTTCTTTTCTTTTTTTCGTTTTCATTATTTTCAAGTTTCTGTTTAATATTTCAAGTGTTTCATTATATTTATCACATTCATCTCCTGTTTCCTCTGCAAATATTTTCTTACAATTCTTCTTCATTCTCTTGGTTTATATATCTTTATTTCTTTTCTATATGATTTCTTTTATTCTTTGTTGTTATATATTTTTGTTCCCTCTCTTTTTGTGTCTTTTGGGTGTATAAATCTGTGTGACTCTTTCCATTATTCTCCCTTTCCTCAATTGCTTATTTTTTTTCCTGTTTCCTCCCGAAGATTTTCCTTGTCCTTCTTCTTTGTCCTTGATTGTGTATAATTGTTTTGTTTTTTCACGTTTTCATATTCTTATTTATCTTTCTCTCACTTCTCTGTCTCTTTCCATCTTATAGACTATTTTGAAGGTGTATATTTCTTAAAGTTTCTCTATTTTCATTTCTTTTCGCCCTTTGATTCATAATTCTGTTCCCTTCTTTTTCTTCACTTTCTTTTTGTTCATATATATTATTTAACTTGTTCCATTATTCTTCCTTTTCTCCTTTTGTTTCTTGTAAATTTGTTGATTCCTGAAGATTTGCCTGTAATTCTTCTTTATCTCATTTTATTGTCTTTATATATTTTCGTTCTCGTATTCCTTGAAGATATTTGTCCGCCCTTCTTTCTTTCTTTTTATTTTTTGGTGTATATATATTTTACTCGCTTCATTATTTTTCCTGTCTCCATTTGCTTCTTTTTCCTTTTGTTTCCTTTAAGATTTTTTTTTGTAATTCTTCCTTGTCATCTATTATCGTTATGTTTTCAAGCTCATATTACATGTGGACATATGTAATTCTCTTTCTCTCTTTTAAAACTTCTTGTTGTATATAAATTTCTCTCCCTCCATTACTCTTCCTTTCTTCTTTTGTTTCTTTACTTTTGTTTCCCGGCGCGGCGTTTCGTCTTCCTCTCTCAGGTCTAAGTGGCTCTCTTGACACCTTCCCGTTTCCTTGCGTTCTGCCTTTCCGCCCTCGCCACATTTTTGGGCGAGAGGCGACGACCAGTGGAGACTCATTGTTTTCCCTGTTTGTGTGTGGGTGTGTGGGTGGAGTGGTTGGAGGGGCTTGGATGTGTGTGTGGTTTTTTTTTTTTTTGGGGGGGGGAAGTGAATGTTTGTGTGTGTTTTCTACTTGTGTATAGCAGCAACAAGAGAAACAAGATCTACTATTACTACTTTTGCTACCACTACTGCTACTACTACTACTACTACTACTACTACTACTACTACTACTACTTCTACTGCATCAACAAAGGCAATTTATATAATGACATAAGCAAAAAATAACAATACTACTATTAACAAAAGAAATCTAACAACGATAACAACAAAATAAAGATACCTACAAAAAATAATAAAAACTAACGTACCAAACATTCATTAATCCCAAAACAATAAAAGCAATAACAAAAACAACAACAAAAACAACACTAATAAGAACAACAACAATAAAAAAAATAACAATAACCAAAGCACTCCACTAATCTTAAAACAACAATGGTAAGCACGGTAATAAACACCTAAACATTGAAATCATCGTTGCTGTGTACATTATCTTCACTCGTCCGCCGTCGTTGCTGCTGCCTCGTGCTCTCGGCCGCGCTGCTCTCAAAGACTCACGAGGGAAAGCTGATTACGGGCTGCCTGTGAGGTTGGGTTCGGCGGCAAAGTGCGTCCTATTATTCCCTTGACCAGGTTAGCGAGACCTTGCGAAACACGTGGCTGATGATAGTGATGATGATGATGATGGTGATGTTGCGGAGAAGGAGGAGTGATAATGGTAGTAATAATGATCTCTTTTGTACGAATCATATGGAGAAATACTTATGTTTCTCTATCTCTGTTTAGCTGTATATTTTCTCTTATCTCCCTCTCTCTCTATTTTATGCACGCAAGCGCTCATAAACACACACACACACACACACACACACACACACACACACACACACACACGCATTATCTCCCCTCCGTCCTTCTCTCTCTCTCTCTCTCTCTCTCTCTCTCTCTCTCTCTCTCTCTCTCTCTCTCTCTCTCCTCGCTAATTCCTTCCATGTGTTTCTTTCCATCTTTCTCTTCTCTCCCTCTCCTTCCCTTCCTTCCTCTCCACTTAACAATCAGTCCTATTAAGTATTTTTTCCTTCCCCTTTCTCTCTCTCTCTCTCTCTCTCTCTCTCTCTCTCTCTCTCTCTCTCTCTTTATCTATCTATATCCATCTATTTATCTCTTTCCCTCCCTCCTTCTCCCTCTCTCCCTCTCTCTCCCTCTCTTCCTCTCTTTATATATACACAAAACAATCGCTGCTTTATTTTCCTATATTTATTGTTTCAACACTCATCACTAAATTTTTGGGGCCTGATTGCTAGCGTGCGAAAGGAGGGAGAGGGAGGAAGGGGAAGGGAGGGGGACGGAGGACAGGGAAGGGAAAGGGTAGCGGGAGAGATGAGGAGGGAGGGAGAGGAAGGAGGGACAAGTGGGGAGGGACAGGTAAGGGGGTCACAGGCGCTGGGTTAATTAAGCTAGGGGCACGCAGGTAAAGGTGGGTGTGAGTGGGAGGGTCACACCGTTTGTTTTGTTCCCTTTGTGCGTTATTTTTCTTCAATTATTTGTAACTAACCGGAGTCCTTTTTGTGTGGAGGAGGGGGGATAGGGGATGATGATGATGATGATGATGATGATGATGATGATGATGAGGAGGAGGAGGAGGAGAAGAAGAAGGTGGGAAAGCTTAGGTTAGGGAAGAGAGGAGTGGTAAAAATAAGATGGTAATTGGAGGAGTAGAAGGAGGAAGAAAATTTTGTTCAGTATGAGGAGGAGGAGGAGGAGGAGGAGGAGGAGGAGATAAAGAAGGACAAGGAGAGGGAAAGGAAGAGTAGGAGGAGAAGGAGGAGGAATTTGGGGATAAAGTTAGCTCAAGTTACAAAGACAGAACAAAGAAAAGATGGGACAGAATAGGAAAAAAAAAAAACTTGAAGTAGGAGATAAAGAAAAGAGGAAGAAGAGGTGAAGGGAAGAGGATTAGGAGGAGGAGGAGGACGAGGAGGAGGAAGAGAAGGGGATTGTAGGGGGAGGTAGTAGGAGATCGTAATTGTACTCTCGGTTGTGTTGGTGATGCTGTTGTTGTCGTCGTCGTCGTTGTTGTTGTTGTTGTTGTTGTTGTTGTTGTTGTTGTTGTTGTTGTGTTGGCAATGAAGGGACATGATTGTGTTTTTGCAGCGGCCTTTTATCTCCATGGCAGCAAATGGATTCTTTTCATTGGCTAGTAACCGCGGCGGCCTCTTTGTTTTTGTGCAGGATTTTTTTTATATTGAGAATTTGAATACTTTTTTTTTACCCGTTCGAGTGTGAGTGTTTGTGTGTGTGTGTGTGGGGGGGGGGTGCGTGGGAGGAGGGGGAGGTTGTATGCGCGCGCGTGTGTGTGTGTGTGTGTGTGTGTGTGTTATTGTCTTTATGGAGAGGTGATTGGTCTGTTGTCTTTCGTGTGATATGTTTTTTTTGTTGTTTTTTTCTCTTTCATTTCCTTCCCGTTAGTTTTGTGCTTTTATCATTTCTTGTGTTTGTTTATGTATTTCTTGTTTTCCTTTATGATATCTATTCATTCTTTCATTTTGTCTTATTTTTCCGTTTTTCATTTATTCTTTTCTTTTTTCATTATACATTTTCTTTGCTTCCCTTTTCCTTTTCCTTTTCAATTATTCTCGTTGTTTTCTTTCAATTAGTTCACTTTTTTTATGGCTTCCCTCCCTCCCTCCTTCCACCATATATTTCATGGTTTTATCTTTATATATCATTTGCTGTTGAGTGGAGAATGTAGTTAAAAGACTCTCAATAAGCGCTTCATCCAATTATAGAAAAAAATTACCTAAAACGAGGGAAGATAATGATGAATATGATAATAATGATGATGAAGATTACATAATGACATCGAAGAAAGGAAGGACAGAAGGAGGGAGGGAGTGTAGGTAAGAAGAAAGGAAGGAATGGAAAAGAAAAAAAAGACAGACACAATTGGACGAATACAAAGGAAAAGAAAGTGAAGGAAAAATGAATGGATGTGGATGGAATTAAGAAAAACACAAAGACACGAAGAAAGAAGGAAAGACAGCAACCAAAACCAGATGAAGGAATGTAGGAAGGAAGGAAGGAAGGAATGGAAAAGAAAAAAAAGACACAAAATTGGACAAACACAAAGGAATAGAAAACGAAGGAAGAATGATTTGATGGCACAAAGACACGAAGAAAGAAGAAAAGTGAACAACGAAAACCAAATAAAGGAGAGTAGGAAGAAAGGAAAGAACGAATGGAAAAGAAAAAAAAATACATATAACGAGGAACACACACACACACACACACACACACACACACACACACACACACACACACACACACACACACACGGGTAAGGGGAAGTGCGCTACGTTATTCAGAACATCGATGCATTTCGTGTGTCAATCGCTCGACGCCTTTTGAGCTCGCGTGTGTTGCCGGGAGTGCTGCGCGGACGAGAGTGCGATATAACCCATTTTCCCACCTTTTAGTTTTGTGATACATTTTTTCTAATGTGAAGGAAATGTGTATTGGCATTGGTGGTTTGTGGTGGTGGTGGAGATGATTATAGTGGTGGTGGTAGTAGTGGTGGTAATGGTGATGGTGGTGGTAGTAGAAGTAGTAGGAGCAGGAGTAGGAGGAAGAGGAGGAGGAGAAGGAGGAGAAAAAGGAGGAAGAGGAAGAGGAAAAGGAAAAGGAAGAGATAGAAAAAGAGGAGGAGGAGGAGGAGAAGGAGGAGGGAGGTAGTTGTAGTAGTAATGGTAGTAGTAGTAGTAGTAGTAGAGCTAGTGGTGGTGGTTAGTTGTAGTAGTAGTAGTAGTAGTAGTAGCAGTAATAGGAGTAGTAGTAATAGTAGTAGCAGTAATGGTAATAGTGTCATCCTTATCATTGTTATTTTCATCATTATCATCATTAGTGTCACTCATTATACCTCTCATGATTTTAATATAATGATTTAATTGGCAGTTCGTTTGAAAAGCTTATTAATATCTTTGCTTTGACTTCAGTAATTAGACCGAGAAAGAGTCAAGTCAAAGAAAAGGGTAAAAATGTGTGCGCGTGTGTGTGTGTTGTGTGTGTGTGTGAGAGAGAGAGAGAGAGAGAGAGAGAGAGAGAGAGAGAGAGAGAGAGAGAGAGAGAGAGAGAGAGAGAGAGAGAGAGAGAGAGAGAGAGAGAGAGAGGAGTAAATTGCCATAATTTGTAGGGGTAAATCGAAGAGGGAGTTCCTGATTCTATTAAGTAAATGACAGAAAAAAAGGATAAAGAGACAAGGGGAAGAGGAGAAAGAGGAGATGAAGGACGAGGAGGAAGAAGAGGAGGAAGAGGAAGAAAAAAGAAAATTAGTCGCAAAAAGGTGAGGAGATTGTGATGAAGGAGAAAGAGGAGAAGGAGAAAGGATGAAGAGAGAAAGAGAGACAGAGGAGAAGGAGAAAATGAATATGAAGAACGAGGAGGAAGAAGAGGAGGAAAAAGAAAAAAAAATAAGGTCCAAAAAAGATGAGGAGATTGTGATGAAGGAGAAAGAGGAGAAGGAGAAAGGAAGAAGAGAGAAAGAGACACAGAGGAGAAGGAGAAAGTGAAGATGAAGAACGAGGAGGAGGAAGAGGAGGAAGAGGAAGAAAAAACAAAAAAATAATAAGGTGAGGAGATTGCGATGGAGAAACAGGAGGAGAAAGGAAAAAAGAGAGAAAGAGACACAGAGGAGAAGAGAAGGAGAAAGTGGAGATGAAAGAGGATGAGGAAGAGGAAGAAAAACAAAGAAGAATAAGGTGAGATTACGATGAAGGAGAAACAGGAGAAGGAAAAAGAAACACAAAGGAGGAGAAAGTGGAGATGAAGGACGAGGAGGAAGAAGAGGAGGAAGAGGAAGAAAAAAACAAAGAAGAATGAGTAGAAGGAGAAGGAGGATGAAGGAGGAACAGAAGGAAGAAAAAAAGAGAAAGAGACACATGATGAGGAGGAGAAAGAGGAAGAAGAGATTAAGGAAGAGAAGAAAAAAAAAAAGAGAAAAGATGAGAAGGAGATGAAAGAGGAGGAATAGGAGAAGGTAGCAGAAGGAGGAAATAGAAGAAGGAGAAAGAAAAAAAAAATAAAGAGACAGAGGACAAAGAGAAAGAGAAGATGAAGGACGAGGCGGAAAAAGAGAAGGAAGAGGAAAAAAAAAGAAGATAAAGATAATAAAATAACGAAAACGTGATGCAGGAGAACAGAAGAAGGAGAAAGATAAAAAAAAAGGACACAAGAGGAGGAGAAAGAGTAGATGAAGAGCAAGAAAGAAAAATAAGTTGAACAGAATGCGATGAAGGAGTAATTGGAGAAAGGAGGAGAAGAGCAAAAAGAGAAAATTAAGTGCAGGAGTGATTAAGAAAAAAAAAAGATGATTTAGGGGAGAAGGAGGAAGACGAGGAGAAGAAACAGACAAATAAGAATAAGAAGAAAACAATAAAAATGACAAAAGTTATAATGGAGATAACTAAAGGAGATAAAGATGAAGAAGAAGGAGGAGAGGAAAGTGAACGCAGAAGAAGAAGCAGAAGAAGCAAGGGTTTCTGATTCGAGTGAGAAGGAGGAGGAAAAGGAGATGGAGGAGAGGTCGCAAGAGGAGGAGGGGTAGGAGGAGGAGGAGGAGGGGAAGAGATAAGAAGATAATGATGATGATGTTGATTAGGAAATGGGACACGAGGAGGTGAAGGAGGAGGAGGAGGAGGAGGATGGGATGATAAGGAGATGGAACAGGAGGAGGTGAAGGAGGAGGTGGAGGAGAAGGAGGACTAGGAGGAGGAGGAGGAGGAGGAGGATAAGAAGCTAAGAGATCCTTGCAAAAGAAAGATCTCTAAAGACTCTGATTGTATTCTTTATGTCATCTGAGTGGGTCTAATTCACTAATGGCTGGGTAAAGACTCGCTCCTATTATTGAAGGCATTAAATTAACTCCGAGTGCTTTATTTTCTCTGCCTTCTTAATCTCCTTAGGTAATAACTGATGCCTTTGTTGATTAACCCGGTAGCTGCGGGGATCATGTTTCTTAAAGGCCCCTCTAAGTAAATTAAAGAGAAAAAAATCATCAATCACGCAAACCATTTCATAACTAATATCAACGCATTTGTGATCAGTTTATGCATCATCTATTTTTGGGGGTTTATATCATGGCAAAAATTTGGCCCGTCGCTGGTACACGGTAAAGCCACAAATTTGGCCCGTCGCTGCTACCGGGTTAATGGCTTCTCGGGTTTGATCTGCACTCCTTCCCTACTTACCGTGTTCCTTTCTTTTCTTCATGTATTTCTATCATCATTCATTTATTTTCTGCTTCCTTTTTTTTGCATTTCTTCTTTTTCTTGTGTGTTCTTTTGTTTATGTTTTTAGTATTTGTGTTATGTTAGTATTTAAGTTTAATGATGCTGTTTTTTTGTGTATTCCTAAGTTTTATTATTGTTTTTTTTAATGCTCTCCTTCGTGTTGAATTGTATTGTTAAGTTTTTTGGATGTTTTCTGATTTTTATTTACAGTGTTCGTATTTTTTTGTATGTTTTCTGAAGTTTTCGAGGTGTTTTTTAAGATGTTATGTTTTTATTTATTGTTTTCTAATACTTTTATTCCCATGGTCTTTTATTCTCCATAGTTTTCTTACCGTCCTTGTTTTTTATACTTATTTTTGTTTGTTGTGTTTTCTAAATCGTCTATTTTTTATTTATTTTGCTCTCGTTTGTTTTCCTTCTATTCTTGTTTTGTTCATTTAATATGTGCTCTCTGACTTGTATGGTATTGTTTTCTTTCCTCTCTACCTCATTATCTTCACCTATTATGTATACTACTCATTTCATAAAGAAGGAAAAGAAAGAAGGAGAGAGAATAAACTATAAAAGAAAGTAGGAAAGATAGGGCTGAAAAATAAGCATAGTTTTGTACGAGTTTACCCTCAAACACAAGATTACCAAAACTCAAATAAGTACAACGTGAAAAAAATATACCGAGAGAAATATACAGTCATTTTGGGCTGCATATTTTACTCTAACTTTCTGTGATGCTTTTCTTGTACCTTTAAAGAAGAGATGAACGACTTTTCTGAACTTCGGGAACAAAATTATTGTTGCTGGAGTTTAAGCTGTAGCAGGAAGGCAGGGAGGAAGGAGGAGAGGAGAGGAGAGGAGAGGAGAGGAGATAAGGTCAAGAGAGCTGAAAGGAGGAAGGAAAGGAAGGGAAGAAGGGAGACAGGATGAAGAGGGAGGAGGTTTTCAAGGAGTTAAGTAAGTTTTTGTATTCTTATTTTATTTGTGTTTACTGTATAAGGAACGGAATATAAAGTTGTCTGGGATGAATTGAAAGGCAAGAGGAAAGGAATTAAGTAAGGAAGAAAGGAAGGAAGGATGGATGGAAGAATGGAGTTGAAAGAGGCAGGGAGGGAGTGAAGAGGGATTTAAGAAGGGAAGGAAGAAAGGAAGGATAAAAAGAAGGAGAGAGTGGATGAAGGAACGAAAAAAGAAAAAAAGAAAATAATAAAATGGACAAAAAAAGTGAAAGAAATATGAAGGAATTAAGAACGGCACAAAAACACGAAGAAAGAAGGAAAGAAAGAAACACACAAAAGAAATATTGAAAGAAAGAAAAAAGGACGGATTAAAAATTGGTACACACGAAGGAAAAAAGGAACACGCAAAGGAAAGAAGGAAGAAAGGAAGAAAGGACGGATTGCACGCAAGTAAACCAATTGAAATGTACTCAAGAATAGAACCAAACTAGGAAGGTCTTCGTTTGGCCTTTCAATGTATCTTTTTTAACTGCAAGAAAACATCAATCACTAACACTTATCACAACAACAACGACAAAAAAATCTACATACTTTCCTGTGCAATAAAGTAAAGAAAGTAGAATGACACACACACACACACACACACACACACACACACACACACACACACACACACACACACACATGAATCAGTGGAGAAAGAAAACGAGGAATTCTGAACCTCAAATGGAGTAAGAGAGAGAGAGAGAGAGAGAGAGAGAGAGAGAGAGAGAGAGAGAGAGAGAGAGAGAGAGAGAGAGAGAGAGAGAGAGAGAGAGAGAGAGAGAGAGAGAGAGAGAGAGAGAGAGAGAGAGAGAGAGAAAAAATAGGAGCTCAGGAAGAATCAGAGACGGACTGAATGGGAGTGTGTGTGTGTGTGTGTGTGTGTGTGTGTGTGTGTGTGTGTGTGTGTGAGTGAGTGAGTTCAAAGGAGAGCAAAGGAATAACCCAAAAAGCAAAGGCCAGTTGGGTTGGCAAGATGACCTCACACTTTCTTCTCCTCCTGAAAGAAACTGACTCATAGGAAGATGGAGGAAGCGAGGGAGAGGAAGAGGATGAGAGAGAGAGAGAGAGAGAGAGAGAGAGAGAGAGAGAGAGAGAGAGAGAGAGAGAGAGAGAGAGAGAGAGAGAGAGAGAGAGAGAGAGAGAGAGAGAGAGAGAGAGAGAGAGAAAACACACACACACACACACACACACACACACACACACACACACACACACACACACAGAGTACGCAGAATCGATTTAGTAAGGAATGCAGCAGAAGGGTGAAAGAAGAAAAGAAAAAAGAGAGGAAAGAAGAACGGGAAGAGAGGGAGGAAGGAAGGAAGGAAGAAACAGGAGGTAGTGAAATCAAAGGAAAATCAATCATAACTTCGCACTTGACGGGAAAGAGGAAGAAAAGAAATGGAGGAGGAAGACTGCGAAAAGAAGGAAGGAAAGAAAGAAAGTGATAAGAGAAGGAGGTATGTAAGCAAAAAAAGAAGAATGGGAAAGAAGGAAGGAAGGAAGGAAGGAAGGAAGGAAGGAAGGAAGAAGCAGTAGAAAAGAAAAAGAAAACGAAGAAGAAAAATCAATCAAAACTCTGTACTTGTCGAGAAAGAGGGAAAAAAATGGGAAAGAACGAAGGAAGGAAGGAAGGACAAGGAGAAAAGAAAAAGAAAACGAAGAAGAAAAATCAATCAAAACTTAATAATTCTTGCCTGGAAGGAGGGAAAAAGAAGATAATAGGAATAACAGAAGGTAGGAAAGGAACGAACACGAAAATCAGAAAACGCAAGCAAGAAAATCAATCATAATTTACTAGTACTTCGCGGGAACGGAAGGAGGAGGAGGAGGAGGAGGAAAAAAGAAAGAAAAAAAGAGAGAAGTCGTGACCCAAATTCGTGTCCAGATGGCTTCAATTCTTGCGGCCTGACCCAGCTGATTGGAAGCCTCGCCTAATGCAACAGGCGTACGTCATTAGCTGTTACCTGGCAGAGTGTGAGTCGCGTGAGGTGATCAGAGTTGCAAAGGTGTGTGCAGGGGGGGAGGGGGTGAAGGTGTGTGTGTGTGTGTGTGTGTGTGTGTGTGTGTGTGTATGTGTATGTGAGAAGGTGTGAATGGGTGGTGGAAGAGGGCAATGGTGGTGGTGGTGGTGGTAGTGAGGGAGGAAGAGGATGTGTGCGTGGGTGAGGAAGAAAAGGAAGAGAAGGAAGATTGCAGTGGTGATGGAAGTAGTGGTGGGGGTAGTAAGGGGGAGAGGAGGAGGAAGAGGAGCAGGAAGAGGAGGGAAGGTGTTTCTCTGGTGGTGATGGTGGTTGTGAGTTAGGAAGAGGAGGAAGAAGAGGAGGAGGAGGAGGAAGAGCAGGGAAGAGAAGTGGCGGCTAGGGGAAAGGGTTACTCTGCCTTATTAGTTAAAGCTGAGAGTGGATGTCAATGTCTCTGCCTCGTCGTAACCTGCCGGGTCGCTGATGGCTTATTCGTGGCGGGGGACAGATTGGGGATTTATAAGTTATCAGGATTTTCACATATGAGCTTCGATTTATCAGTGCTTAATTAAACCCTTCAATCTCTCTCTCTCTCTCTCTAGCTTATTTTTTCTCTGTTTCTTTATTTTTTTCATTTATTTTCGATTGTGTTGTGATATACTCCTTTCTCGATTGATTTTTTGTGTTATTATCATTTGTATGTTGGCAGTTAATCTCTTCTCTAACTCTTCAATTTCTTCTTAGCTTTTTTCCTCAATTTTTAGTCTGTATTGGTCTGTATGGTTCCAGTTTTCCTGTAGCTAGTTTTTCTTTCCTTTGTTTTTGTTTGTGTTATGATGTATTAACATGTTCATGTATGTTATCGATTCATCTCTGCCTTATAATTCTTCAGTCTTTTCTCAGCTTGTTTTTTCCCTCAATTTTTGTTTGCATTATGATTTCAAATTTTCTGCAGCTTGTTATTTTTCTTCGTGACATTTTGCATTAGTTTTATCGGTATTTCGATGTATATGTTATCAATTTATCTATTTTCTAACCCTTCATATATTTCCTTAGCTTGTTTTTTTTTCAGTCTTCGTTTATCTTCTGAGTTATTCTTTTTTTATGTGATTTATTAGTATTTCTATGTTTATGCATCGCTTTATCTCAACTACAACCCTTCAATCTTTCCTGAGCTACTTTGTTCCCTTAGTATTCGTTTATGTTCTGATATGGTCGTTTTTTTATCTCTGGTTTATCAGTGATTTCATAAAAGAGTATTGATTTACCTGTGCTATAACCCTGCAATCTTCTCTCTCTCTCTCTCTCTCTTTACGTCTCCGCCTATTGCGCCGGTAGGCTTGTTGAGGGGCCTGGATGGTATTTGGCCCCAGCCCGTCATGGCGCAGGCAAGTGTTTATAGTGGCGCCATTTTCTCTTACCTTCATTGCTCTTCTTCTCGTGCTTCTCCATTCTTTTCCGTTCCTCCTTCTGGTTCTTTCTTTCCTCGAGGTCATCTTGAATTGAATCTCCTTATATTTTATTTTTCTTGGCCTCCCTCTTCATACTTTAACCCGTCCGCTGCGATTGGCATGGATTTTGCCTTCACTGATAGCCTGGTAAAATATACTCCCAGGTCTTTCTCTGTCTCTGTGATGGATAGTGGAGTGTTTCCCATGTGGTATTGGTATGCTGGATTTCCCCTCCCAAGGTGCAGGACTTTATATTTTTCTTCACTGAATTGTAGCAGCCACTTTTTGTTCCATTCCTGTAGCTTTGTGATGTCTTCTTGTAGGAAACCCGCAGTCAAGGGATTAACTCTTCAATCTTTCTTTTTACCTAAGCTTCTATGTTTTTTTTCCAACTTTCGTTTCGTAATTTGCTTTTCCATTCGTTCTTCAGTCGAGCACATTCTTCGGGGTCATCTTCAGTTAAATCTCCATACGTTTTCTTTTTCTTGGTCTCCCTCTTCTAATTTCTACTTTTTCTTTACTTGTTGCATTTCCAATATCTTCCTTTCACATGCTTCTTCGTCTCGTCTTTAAAACTGCGATTTCCTCTGCTTTCATATCTCCTTTATTTGGTCTTCAATTTCTTGTTTGATTTTACCTTTTATTCCTTTCTGCATATATATTGTCTTCTTTGCCGTATAATTCTCCTGTTCTGCTTTTTATGACTTACTTTTCGTTCTGTTCTTCGCTTTTCCGTTTGTCCCTCCGTCTAGTTCTTCCTTCAGTGGAATATCCTAAGTTATCTTCTTTTCCTTTTCTCCCTCTTCTTGCCTTTTCTTTCTCTTTATTTGCTGTTTTGCCAATATTCTCATTTCAGACACGTCTTCCGCTCCTCTTTAAAACTGCAATTTTCTCTCCTTCCATATCTCCATTATTTGGTCTTCATCTTCTTGACTGCGTTTTCATCCTTTCTGCATTCATATTAACTTCTTTGGCGTAATAATTCTTCTGTTCTGCTTTTTATGAATTCTCACTTTTCGTTCGGCTCCTCGGCTTTTCGTTCTTCCGTCTATTTTATTTTTCCTCAACGTCATCTTCAGGGGAATCTCCATATATCTTCTTTTTCTATGTCTTCCACTTCTTTCTTTAACCCTTCAGTCTCTCTTTCATACTTAGCTTGCATGTTTTCCCAATTTTCGTTCTATTATTCGCTTTTTTGTTCGTTCTACCGTCAATGTCTTTCTTCAGGGGAATCTCCATATATCTTCGTTTTCTTGGTCTCCCTCTTCTTCCTTTTGCTTTTTCTTTACTTGTTGCGTGGCCAATATCTTCATTTTACATACTTCTTCCTCTCCTCTTTAAAACTCCAGCTCCCTTTCCTTCCTTATATCATTTATTTTGTCTTCCTTTTATTGGTTTTGCTTCTATTACATTCATTAATCTTGTTACTTTTTTTGCATTTATATTGCCGAATAATCCGCCCGTTCTGCTATTTGTAACTGGACTTCCTTTTCCTGCGCATTCTTTCATATCTTAGCTATTTGAACGGTTTCCTTAATGCTCTAAATCACTTCAGACCCAATACCAGTGCGGACAAGCTTAGTAGCGTTCCAAACATACACTACATCAAGGTCATTGGTACTGGAATTCCATTTTGTGTCTCATAACTAAGCCAGGTATGCAGCGAGTGTCCTCACCGATTCCAGACCCGATACCAGCGCATACAAGCTCAGTAATGCTCCAAATAAACACTAGCTGAAGCTCAGTTAATCCACAGTAACTACACTGACCCATTATTATTAAAAGAGGAGGGTATCCGGACACCTCTCCTCCCGAAATTGACCCCTCTTTAGCCCACCTCTTTTGATTCTTTACTGGAGCAGCGAGTAGCGGCCTTTTTTTTTATTATTGTTTCCTTTTTTTGTGTGCCCTTGAGCTGTATCCTTTGTTGTAAAAAAAAAAAAAAAATCACGAACATTGGCAAGCTGTGTACCGAGTGCCCTCACCTAGTCCACACCCAACACCAGTGAGGAGTGTTAAGCAGTACTCTAAACTAACACTACATCTCACTTTGCCCTTGAGCTGTCTCCTTTGTTGTTAAAAAAAAAAAAAAAAAAATCATGAACATAGGCAAACTGTGTACCGAGTGCCCTCACCTAGTCCACACCCAACACCAGTGAGGAGGCGCTTAGTAGTATTCTAAACTAACACTACATCTCATTCACAGGCCCCTAACTCTACTCATTGTCCAAAACTAGTTGAGTAATGGGAGAACTAACCAAACTAACCCAGTGAACACCCATTAACTGTGCGCACGAGGTTACGAGTACTCCAAACAGACACTATGATACTCTCCTTACTGAAACTTGCTCAATTACTCCGACTCTCTCCCTATCTCTCTAATTACCGTTTCCTACCTTCCCTCTCCCTACCGTAACAACCCATCACAGCTTCACCCGCCCCTTCCTTTGTCCCACTCTCTTTGTCCCTCCCCTCCCACCTCCCACCGTAGCCATCCCCTCCCCGATAACGGCTAAGGGCAATCAAGCTCTAATGAGGCGATGTGTGTGCTTATTACAACTAATTAGACCGATGGACGTCGGCGGAAGACTTATGTTACGGAAAGCTATGAGAGTTTGCCGTAGATTTGCTAGTTGGCTGAGCTTGGGAGGTGTGGAGGGGAGGGAGGGGGGTGGACTGGAGAGAAAAGGAGGTTTGGAGAGGGAAGGGAAGGGTTTGGGGTAGGGAGGGAGAGAAAGAGGAGGTTGGGAGAGGGAGAGGGAGGAAGAGAAAGAGGGAGTTGGGAGAGGGAGAAGGGATTGAGAGAGAGAGAGAGAGAGAGAGAGAGAGAGAGAGAGAGAGAGAGAGAGAGAGAGAGAGAGAGAGAGAGAGAGAGAGAGAGAGAGAGAGAGAGAGAGAGAGAGAGAGAATTTCTTTATTACCTGTGATCCATACATTTTTTCATCCCTTTCATTCTCTGATTAACATCGCACATTATTACTTCCCTTCATCCATATTTTTATTCCTTTCCTCCCCCTATTCTCTTACTTTATTTACTTTCCCCCTTCCTCTTTTTCCTTTCTATAATTTCCCGTTTCCTTCCTGTTCTTCCTTCTTTCCTTCCTTCCTTTTTTCTTTCTTTCCTTCCTTCCTGCCTGCCTGCCTTCCTTCCATCCTGCCTTCCTTACTTCCTGCTATCATTCCTTCCTTCCATCCTTCCTTCCTTCCTTCCTTACTTTCTGCCATCATTCCTTCCTTTCTGCCTTCCTTCCTTCCTTCCTTCCTTCCTTCCTCCCTTCCTTCCCCTATTATTCTTCCCCCCTTCTCTCCTTAGTTCCCTCATTCCTCACTTCATCAATCTTCCTCCTTTCCCTTTCCCTTCCCTTCCCCCTTGTACACACACACACACACACACACACACACACACACACACACACACACACACACACACACACACACACACACACACACACACACACACACACACACACACCTGTCTACACCTGTTAATTTCACGCTATTCCACACATGAAGTTGCCTCATCCTTGCGCCAGGTACGAAAGGGAGGGGTGGAGGAAAGGGAGGGAGGGGTGAAGGGAAGGAGAGAAGAGGGAGGAAAGAGAATGGGAGAGGAGAAGACGGTAGGTGGGCAGGAAGGGAGGAGGAGGCGGAGAGGAAGGAGAGAAGGAAGGAGATAAGGAAGGGAATGAAATATTAGGTAAAGAAAGGGATAAAGGATAAAGGAAAGAGGAAGGTAGAGAGGGAGGGATAAAGGGACGAAGGAGGGGAGGGAAGATGATGCTAAACGAGGAACGACAAGAAGCAAGATAAAGAAAGGAAAATGTAGATTAAAGAACGGAGAAAGAAGAGAGGAAGGGAAAGAGAGAGAGGGATGGAGAAGAAAGATGAGAGAAGGTGGAGAAACGAAGGAAGAAATGGCGAGAAAGGGAGAGAGAGGGAGAAAGGGAAGGAAAGGAAGGAGTAAGGGAGGGAGGGAAGAGGGGAGAAGGATGAGGAGGATGGGGAGGAGGGGAGGGGAAAGAGGAAAGGATGTTGATGTAGGAAAGTTAGATTGAGGGAGTGAAGGAGAGTTTGGAGAGAGTTGTGAAGGGGGGAAGGAGGAAGTGGAGGAAGAGGAACAAAAAGAGGAAGAGGAAGCGGGTAGGGGAAGGGAAGAAAATGGAGGTAGAGAAAAACGGGAAGGCTTGAAGAGTAAGCGACACAAACAACAACAAGAACAAGAGAGAAGAAAAACACTTATATTGCAGCCAGTGTTGATGTACAGAAGATCATAGATTTAGGGTAGGCGGTGGCCGAACTGGTAGCGTACTGGGCTCACATTCACCGCGTGATGGACGACGCGGGTTCGAATCCCCACGCTACCACTCGGATTTTTCAGTCACCGCCGAGTGGCTTAAAACTACCCACATGCTGTCCTGAAGACCACCCATCAACCCGGACTCTAGAGGAAGCCGTCCTTTGAAGGCGTCAATTACGACTAATCACACGGAGAATACAATGACAGCTTCTTGAACTATTTTCCGCCTCTGTCAAAACCACAAACGTCACCTCCAGTTATGGTTTCTGAGCCTCCTTTGTGGCATGCGATTATTTGGAGAGAAGTCCAATTGTGAGGTTAGAGTTAGAATTAGTTGGTTAGAGGTTAAAAGTCGGTTAGATGTAGTGATTAAATCTTCAAAGTAAACAAAATAAAGAGAAAAGAAAGGAAAAGACAAAATGAGCGGGGATTAGCTGACTGAGCTTATAGGCACTGACACTTATAAGGGAATGGCTGAATAAGGAATGGCTATTTATTAACCCTTACAAGCAAACAATACCTAGAAATCAATATAAGAGTAAAGGAAAATATGGTGAAAAAGTAAATGAGGTCTGGCTAACTGTTATTGTTGAATCCGACATCAAAGCAATGGTCGAGTTTGGGATTAATTGGATCGTTTTAGTGAACAAGAACGGAAGAAAACAAGAAGAGTAGATAAAAACCAAGTAAAAAACATGAATCGTGGTCCCGCTGCCTGATATTGTTGACTTAGACATCAAAGTAATGGCCGAATAAGATATGTCCATTGTATTAACCCGTAAAAGTGAACAAGAACGATAAAAAAAAAAAAGAAAAAGAAGTGAACTGGAGAGTGAAGTGAAAACAATTTAATTACAATAAGGAAATAACAAAAAAGAAAAGATAAAAGGAAAAAAATGGAGGGGAGGGGTCTGGCTGTCTTATATTGTAGAGGGAAGGGCCGAACATGAGATAGACAAGAACGAAACAAGAACACGAAAATAAATCAGCGTAATAGAAAACAAATAAGAAAAAAAAATATATGAGCGGTGTTCGGTTGCCTGATATTGTTGGCACTGACGTCAAGGGAATGGCCGAGGAAGGGAGCGCCTGTAATATGGCCGTCAGCTATAAATCAGGGCTATAAAGACTGCACCTTGCTGCGGCCTTCACCAAGTTATCCTGGGCTTCAAACGGGGGTGGTGGTGGTGTGGTAGTGGTGGTGGTGGTGGTGGTGTTGAGAAGTTTCGTGTTTTGGTGGTGATCATAATGGTTGTATTTTTGTGCGAGAAGGAGAGGGGAGAATATTAGTAGTGGTAGTGGTGGTGGCAGTGGTAGTGGTGGTGGTAGTAGTAGTAATAGTAGTAGTAGTAATAGTAGTATTAATAGTAGTAGTAGTAGTAGTAGTAGTAGTAGTATCCGCATAAGAAGTAGTAATAACAATTGTAAAGTTATTATCTCCATCGTTATTATTACTTAAACATATTATTTTATTTATCACCTTTATTATCTTTATTATTACTTGTTATTGAATCCCTCACTCCCTCCCCATCTCCCGCGGCCAGCAAATAATAAAGTCTATGGATAAGGGTTGACGGGTCCTGAGCCTCGTCCCTTTATCAGCAGCCTTATACACGCCACTCACTTTACGCTAAAACGCTGCCCACCAAGCCACGCCGAGCCACCAGAAAATGGGAGGGAGGGAGG
>NC_066549.1:997191-1017191 GCF_024679095.1 Eriocheir sinensis
AGAGAGAGAGAGAGAGAGAGAGAGAGAGAGAGAGAGAGAGAGAGAGAGAGAGAGAGAGAGAGAGAGATCTGGACGGATAAGCAAATCTGAATATGTCAACAAGCATGATGATTAGCGAACAGGAGGAGGATGAAGAAGAGGAGGAGGAAGAGGAGGAGGAGGAGGAGGAGGAGGAGGAGGAGGAGGAGGAGGAGGAGGAGGAGGAGGAGGAGGACGAGGAAGAGAAAAAGGAGAATTACGAAAAAGAATAAAAGTAGAAAATAATAAACAATAATTAGAATGAGAAGCAGAAGTAAAAGCAAAGGAAGAAGAATGATAATAAAAATGAGAGGAAGAAAAGGTAAAAAGTAAGAAGCAAAAGACGATAATAAGAAGAAAAAACGAGAATAACCAATAAAAGAAGAAACAGAAATAAACCAAAATAAAGAAGAAGAAAGAGATGAATGAGAGAGAGAGAGAGAGAGAGAGAGAGAGAGAGAGAGAGAGAGAGAGAGAGAGAGAGAAAGAGAGAGAGAGAGAGAGAGAGAGAGAGAGAGAGAGAGAGAGAGAGAGAGAGAGAGAGAGAGAGAGAGAGAGAGAGAGAGAGAGAGAGAGAGAGGAACACATTTTAGCATATAAAGGAAGGAAGGAAAGAAGGAAGTAGAGAAAGAGAGGACGGAAAAAGAGAGAGAAAGAGGAAGTAAAGAAAGGAAATCAAACAAACAAACAAACACTCGGAAACACGAACACAGAGAGGGAGAGAAAGAGGACAAACAAACGAACAAAAAAAAAACGTAATTGTATCAGTAGCTTTAAACGCCATGAGGGGAAACACACACACACACACACACACACACACACACACACACACACACACACACACACACACACACACACACACACACACACACCTAACTTCCCTCACACACCCTTCCTCTCTGCCCCTCCCTTCCCCTACACACCCTTCCTCTCTTCCCTTTCCCTCCCTCTACACACCCTCTCCTCCCCTCCCCCCTACTCTCACACCCTTTCCTTCCCCATCTCTCACACACCCACGCTTTTCTAATCCAAACACACTTTTTTTTCAGATATAATTCATCCACGTTACATTATATTGCCATGCAGCGACCCGTAAAACATCTCCGTCGCAAAATCCTTCTAAAACCCGCTGTGTTCCGACGAGTCTTTACCAAGGCTTGTAATCCGCCCGTAAGGTTGGCTGGGTTTTAACTTTAAGCGTGGACACGTATTTTATTATTGCTGAGAGTACTCCGCCGTGTGATGTGATTAAAATGAAAGTGTGGGAGGGAGAGAGAGGGAGAGGAAGAGAGAGGAGAGGATAGGAAGTAGGACGGGAGGGTGAGTAATAGAAGACATAGGATAGAAGAGGACAGGATATGGAAGAGAGGAGGCTGGGTGATCGAGAAAAGAGAGGAAAAGATAACTTAGGATAGGATAGGAGAGGAGAGGAGGGGTGAGGAGAGGAAAGAAGAGGAAAGGATAGGTGAGAAAAGAGGGTGGGAGAAAGCGAAGACAGCATTGGATAGAATAGGAGAGGAAAAAGAGGAGAGGAGAGTGAAGATGAGGAGGGAACGGGAGAGAAGAAGGGGGAGGAGAGGAGAGAAAGTGGACAGTCAAGTTGAAGAGAGGAGAGGGGAGGAGAGGATAAAAGAAGGAAAAAGGAGAAGAGAGACAGAGGAGAAAAGAGCAAAAGAGAATAGGGAATATAAGGGAAGGGAACAAAAGGAAAGAGAAGGAGAGATAATGAAAGAATCTACAATAAAAGAAAAAGGAAGGGAAGAGTTAATATTACGAAGAGAGAGAGAGAGAGAGAGAGAGAGAGAGAGAGAGAGAGAGAGAGAGAGAGAGAGCGGGGCCATATAAATATTTGGATTAACGAGGAGGACAGGAAGAGGAAGAAGAAAAACCAGGAATGAAGGCGTGTGGAAAATATTGAATTCATTAGGAGGAGGAGGAGGAGGAGGAGGAGGAGGAGGAAGAGGAGGAGGAAGAGGAAGAGGAAGAGGAAGCGTTTAGTATATTATAAGAAAACTGTTACCAGATGTTGATGCGAAGTTGGACAAAAAAGTTAAGCAGAAAAATAGGACTTGAAGGAACTGATAAGGAAGAAAAAGAAGCGAAGGGAAGATAATGAGATGACGAAGACAGACTGCGTGACTGATGAAGAAGGAGGAAGAAAAGATGGTGAACGAAAACAAAATAAAAGAAGATGAGTATGCAAACGATATAATGACTTTCTTCTTTTCGTAGTGGAAGTGGTGGTGATGGTGATGATGGTGGTGGTGATGGTGGTGGTGATGGTGTGTTGTAGTAGATTCTTATTTCTTTTTTCTATTTTATTTCCTTCTTTATCTTTTTTCTTTTCCGTCTTCTTGTTCTTTTAATTCCTTCTTTCTTGTTTTTCTTTGTCTTTTCTTATTGTTCTTTTTCTTGATCTAATTCTTGTTCTTTTTGTTCTAATTTTAACTTTTTCTTGTTCTTGTTCTTGTTCCTCTCTTGTTCTTCTTGTTTATATTCTTCCCTTTCTTATCGTTCTTTTTTTCCTTGTACTTCTTGTTATTATTTTCCTTCTTTTATTACCGTCATCATCATCCTCATCCTCATCCTCATTATCATCACTATCATCATCATCACCATCATCATTACCCTCATTATATCCGTCTAGTTTCAATCGTATCTCTGTATTTGCTAACCACTGCCTTCCAACAAGAGTGAGGAGACAGTCCAGTCGCTGAGTGCTTTATACATATACCAACGTTGAATTAAACCAATGGACACACACACACACACACACACACACACACACACACACACACACACACACACACACACACACACACACACACGCAGGACGGCTCACATGTAGTGTTTGTTGCTCGCCGTAGCGCGTTTGATCACGACTCCCCTACGAATATATTAATGAAGCCATAAGTATGTGCATTATAGATTAGCATGTGTTTTTATGTAGCTAGACTCATAGGTTGAAATATAGAGTTTTTCATCCTTTTTATCCATAAGTATGTGCATTATAAATCAGCATGTGTTTTTATGTAGCTAGGTTCAGAGTAAGATATAAAAAGAGATGGACAGGGATAATGACTGATAGATAGATAGACAGATAGACAGACAGACAGGCAGATGGAGACACAAGTAGATTGATTCATACATACATACATAATTCCATTTGCTAATTTATGCAAACATACATTAGATTCATTAATGTGATTGCACACACACACACACACACACACACACACACACACACACACACACACACACACACACACACACACACACACACACACACACACACACACACACACACACACACACACACACACACACACACACACACACACACACACACACACACACACACACACACACACACACACACACACACACACACACACACACATCATTATTCCACATTACATTGACTTTTATCCTTTTTGAAATGCATAATCATCATCATCATTATCAACATCATTCCTACTACTACTACTACTACTACTACAATATACTGCTACTATTACGGGCCTCCATCTATTAGAGTTGCGTTGTGAGCGGTATATTCTCTCATATCCTTTCACAAAGCAATTCATTGGCCCCACCCCGCCAATGACTGTGGCCGACAACCATCTGTATTTAATATTACAAACCTTCCTACACATATTATTCTTAAGCTAACAGAGCTTGTGGTTGATACGACTATCAACCACCGTCGCCTTAAAGTCCAGGTCGGCAATGCGGGTGGTTTTGGGTGCAGGTGACCTGGTTCCTCTCAGGCAGACCAAAGCTGACCTCAGGAGGGAGAAGGGCAGCCTGCATCTCATCCAGGCGATCACACTGCTTCTTGGCTGCTGTTTCTTATCCGCCAGTGTTTCGGCGAGTCTTGCGTAGAAGCTCTGCGCCCTTGGTCCCATCCCTCCTGCCGTCGTGAATACTACCGGGCTGAAGGAGCCCTGGTCCACATTCTGTATTCTTTCTTCATATGCTCTGCTCTTCTCTTGTTCTTCTCTACTACTACTACTACCACTACTACTACTACTACTACTACTACTACTACTACTACTACTACTACTACTACTACTACTACTACTACTACTACTACTACTACTACTACTACTACTACTACTACCACTACTACTACTACTACTACTACTACTACCACCACTACTTCTACTACTACTACTACTACTACTACTACTACTACTACTACTACTACTGCTGCTCCGGGTGTTGTTGCTTCTACTATCACGTAACACTATTCATCAAAGCTAGTCTTCCCGTGGGTGTTGGTGTTATGCTCTCTCTCTCTCTCTCTCTCTCTCTCTCTCTCTCTCTCTCTCTCTCTATCTCACTCTCATTATTATTTTCGTTGCATCATATTTTACTTTTTATTCGTTCTTTCCTCTCTCTCTCTCTCTCTCTCTCTCTCTCTCTCTCTCTCTCTCTCTCTCTCTCTCTCTCTCTCTCTCTCTCTCTCTCTCTCTCTCTCTCTCTCTCTCTCTCTCTCTCTCTCTCTCTCTCTCTCTCGTTCACTGTTTTTAACCCTCCGTTAATTTCCATGTTTTTCCCTTCCTGTTACTTCGCTTTGTTTTGCTTCCCATCCATTCACACAAGCTGTTCCCCTTTTCCCAAGCTGCCCACTCTCTCTCGCTCTCTGTCTCTGTCTGTCTCTCTCTCTCTCTCTCTCTCTCTCTCTCTCTCTCTCTCTCTCTCTCTCTCTCTCTCTCTCTCTCTCTCTCTCTCTCTCTCTCTCACTATGTAGCTTGTTTTCTCCCCTTCCGCAATTCTATTCTCTTTTTCCCTCCTTCTTTCTTTATTTTTTCTAACTAGACTTTACTTCAACTTCCATTTTCGTATTTCTTTGCCCTTTTCCTCCTTTAACTTTTTCTCTTCTCTGTTCTTCTCATTCAGTTTCCTGCCCTTCGCTTTCTTCCCTTCCCCTCCATATCCTTCTCCTCTCTTCTCTTTTCTTTTCTTCCCCTGCCTTCCCTTCCCTTCTCTTCCCTTCCCTTCCCTTTTTTTGTTCTTCCCTTCACTTCCCTTTCTTTCCCTTCCCATCCCTTCCCTTCCATTCCCTTCCCATCCCTTCTCTTCCTTTCCTCCAATTACCCTACCTTTCTCCTTTCCCCTACAATTTATGACCTTCTTTCCCTCCCAATTTTCTCACCCTTAATCCTCTCCCCCTTTCTCCTCTTTCCCTCCTTTCCCCTACTCCTTCCCCTTCCTTATTTACTATTCTATCTGCCTCCTGTACTTTTCCATTTTCTTTTCTCCCCCTTATAGATGGAAATCACAGAACTTTAGACATTTTATTGCCCACGAAATCTTCCTTCCCTCCGTGACCTGGTGTTTTCCGCTCCTATTCCATGGAGGGTCGCTGGAAATGGGAGTGAGGAAGGAGAGGGCGGGGGGTTGAGATGGGTGTTTGGTTAGTAATATGGGTTGAAGTGTGTTTGTGTTTGTATATATTTGTGTGTGTGGCTTATTTCCGTCCGTGAGTTTGTGTTTTCTTCTGACATTAATTGGAGGGTCGCTGGAAATGGGACGGAGGAAGGAAACGTCGGGGTTGGAGATGTGTGTTTGATGTCTTGTAATTTGGGTGTGAGTGTGTGAGTGTGTGTGTTTGTTTATTTGTGTTTGTGACTATCTGTTTGTTTGTGACTCATGCTTACGTATATTATTGTTTGTTTGTTTAATTCTTTCTCTGTCTTTTTCTTTTCTATTTTGTCTTTCTTTCCTTCTTTCTTTCTCTTTAATACTTCCTCTGTCCTTTTTCATTTCTAATTTCTCTTTCTTTCTTTCTTTCTTTGTTTAATACTTTCTCTGTGTTTTTCATTTCTATTTTTTCTTTCTTTCATTCATTCCATCTCTGTTTAATACTTTAACTTTTTTATTCTATTTTCTCCTCTCTCGTTCTCTCTCTCTGTTTAAATCTTTCTCTGTGTTTTTCATTTATATTTGCTCTTTCTTTCATTCTTTCCATCATCTGTTTAATACTTTCCCTGTCTTTCTCTTTATCATTTTCTATTTTTTCATAAACAAACCACAATGGCGCATAAGGTGTATATATACATCATCGTTGGCTCAGTGTGTTAGCTACCTCTACTTCTACTCTAAAGGCACGGGTTCGATCTTCGGTACTCAATGGTATTATATATTACGGGATTTTTTTTTTTTCGATGCGTTATTGCGGTTTCTCCAATGTCTTTGTTTGTCTTTCATTTTCTTCTTTGTTTATCTTCTCCTCTCTTTCTTCCTTACCCTTCTCTCTCTCTCTCTCTCTCTCTCTCTCTCTCTCTCTCTCTCTCTCTCTCTCTCTCTCTCTCTCTCTCTCTCTCTCTCTCTCTCTTTTTCTCCTTCTCTCATCCTCTCCTCTCTTCCCCCAACCCTCCCTTCCCACCCTTCTCTCTCCATCCCTTCCCTTCCCTTCCTCTCTGTTCCTTCCTATTTTTTACTAAAGTCTCCTAAGAGTGTTCCGAGGATTACTTAGCGTCCATTACCAACACGCTATAAACCTGTGCAAACACTTAGGCGTGATTCTTAAGGTGCTCAAATAGCTGTACTACGTCCTCCTCTCTCTCCCTCTCCTCCTCTCCTTCCCTCTCTTTCCCTCTCTCTCTTAACAATCACCTTCCCCGGCTATTCGTGATCCCAAACTCCTTCATAAGCGGGTGTTTTCTCACTCCTCTCTCTCTTATTTACACAGGGGGCACGCCGAGGCTAAAACGTGTACAAACATGTTGCTGAATAAGATATGTGCTTTGGGTTGTTTAGTAGCGCGAAAGTGTGTGGTTTGGGGGGTGGGGTGGGGAGGTGTGTGTGTGTGTGTGTGTGTGTGTGTGTGTGTGTGTGTGCTGAAGAATTTCCTGGAAGAGTAAATGATAAGTTGTATGTAGTCGTGTTTGTTATGATTTGGGTGTGTTTGTTTATGTGTGTGTGTGTGTGTGTGTGTGTGTGTGTGTGTGTGTGTGTGTGTGTGTGTGTGTGTGTGTGTGTGTGTGTGTGTGTCTTGTTCTTAATTTTCTTCTTTTTTCTTCAGTACACTTTTTTTCTCTTCTTTAATATTTGCTTCCCTCTCTTTTTCTGTTTTTCTATGTATTTTTTTCTTTATTAGTTTTATGTTCTTAAGGTTTTATTTTCTTTATTTTTTCCTGTATGTGTGTGTGTGTCTTGTTCCTCATTTTCTTCTCCTTCAGTACACTTTTTCTCCTATCATATTTTCTTCCTTGTCTTTTTCTTTTTCTTCATTTGTATCTTTCTCTTCGTTAGTCTTATATACTTCAGGTTTTCTTTATTATTCTTTGCTTTTCTGCCTTCCTTAACTTCTTTTGAACAACTTTGGAATGTCGACTCATGTTTTATTTTCTCCTTTACGTTCTTCTTAACCTTTGCAAACATGTTCTTTCTTTCTTTTACTGTGATCGCATTTTCGCTGATCACTATTTTTGCAATGTTACACCTTGACATTTACTGCAAGAACGAGTATTGACTGGAATTTCTTCGTAATGTTTGTTTTGCAAGTCTTCGTGTTCTCCTCAGTGATCAGTTTCTTTAGTTCATTCAGTTGTCGTCCTATCTTCAATGTACAGTTTTTTTAGTTCCTTCAAGTTTACATTCCCTCAGCAATATACAGTTATTTTTATTTAGTTATTTCAGTCTTTGTGCTCTCGTGAATGTGCATATTTATTTTTAATTATATGCTTTAGGTCTACTTATGAATGTACATTTTTTAGATACTTGAGTCTTTATGCAGTCACCAATGAACAATTTTTATATCAGTCTTAGTCACTCAATCTTAGAATAAAAGGTTAGAATAAATACATGCATGGTCCCACCTTCCTCCTTCTCCCCGACGCTATAGTGGTTAATCACGTCGAGTTTATCAAAGTATTTATTTCAAGATTGTCAGTAATTCACCAACAAGTCTCTAAAATAAAATCACTCTAGTCTCCGTGCTCTCATCAAGGTTACTTCGGTTCTCGTCTTCTCATCAGCATTCAGTTTTTCGTAACTTCAATGCCAAGCGAGGATAAAAAAGAGCCTAAGAGCATCTCCTCCCGAGGCAGTGATCAGCCGGACTTCATATCCTGGCGGGGCTTCGCTGTCACCTTCAGTTTGGCGGGCAAATGACTCTCGGGAAGTTCGTAGGTCCTTGAAACGAGGTCTGGAGGCTCGGCTGGCTGGCTGGTCGTGTGCGTGGCTGCCCCTCAACCCGAATCTTGAAGCCACAGCGACTGATCCCTTTCCTGCTGCAATCCGTCTCTCTCGTTTTTATTCGTGAGCGGCCTTCAGTGCATTTAGCGGAGTGGATAGTATTCGTCGTGTTGGCTGAACCGTCCACTCGCATCTTACGCCCACAATGATTGATTTCTTTTTCTGTAATCTGCCTGTTTTTATCCTTCAGTATATGTTGGCCGAGCGTGTATATCTAGATCATTATTCGGTGTGTTGGCATTCCCATCAACACTCATATTAAATCCACAACGACCGATCTATTTCCTGCAGTCTCTTTTTTTATCTGTGAGCAGCCTTCAGTAACCATTAGGGAAGTGTGTGTGGAGCCGATCAAAATTCGTCGCATTGTTCATATTAAAAATTCACAACAGTTGATCATTTTCCTGCAACCAGCGTATTTTTTGTTTATTTTAACTGCGAGGGGCTTTCAGTAACTATTAGCTGATTGTGTGTGTGAAGCAATATTCGTCGTGTTGGCAAACCTTTCAACGTAAACCTTAGAAACAGCTCACTACGACTACGATTTTTTTCATACAATATGTGTTTCTATTTTTGGAACCGTGAAGGCCTTTAGTAACCATTAGACTATTGTGTGTGTGTGTGTGTGTGTGTGTGTGTGTGTGTGTGTGTGTGTGTGTGTGTGTGTGTGTGTGTGTGTACATGAAGCAATACTCGTCGTGTCGGCAATCCTTTCAACATAAGTCTTAGCAAAAACTCGCACTACGACTGATGCCTTTCCTTCAATCTGTGTTTCTAGTTTCTGAACCGTGAAGGCCTTTAGTAACCATTAGGCAAGTGTGTCTGTGAGTGTGTGTGTCTGTGTGTGTGTGTGTGTGTGTGTGTGTGTGGAGTCGACCAATGTTCCTCGTGTTGGCTATCCTTTCAACATATATCTTAACAAAAAACAAAACTCAAACCGATTAATCCTTTCCTGCAATCTATCTCTTCTGTTGTTTTTTTTTTTAACCGCCAGGGGCTTTCAGTAACGATTACCACATCAGTATTCGAAGCGTTGCATACCCTGCCAAAGCTGATCGTACAAAAAACTCACACACGGCTAATCACTTTCCTGGAATCCGTCTCTCTTTTTCTTTTTCCTTCTCCTTCAAATGTGAATGTCTTGTAGTGACCTTAATTGCGATGTGCAGAAAGCCGATTGCTGTAATCCTTCTCTTTGGCAGCTCCGTCAATACGATCTTACTTCACATTGACGATTTACTTGCTTTTATGCCATTCGAAGAAGCTAGCGCCTTTTTTTGCGACTCATGATTTCTTTGTCAATTATTTTTCCCCGTGTTTTTTTTTATCTCTTAGTTTCGCTGTCAAATATTTCCCTTTTCTTGTCAAATATTTCCTTTTTTTTTTTTTTTTTTGCTTTCCTTGTCAAATATTCCCCCGGTTTTCCATCTCTTTGTTTCCCTGTCAAACATTTCCTGGTTTTTGCTTCTTTCGTTGGCTAATGTTTTTGGTACGGGGATGAGCACTGAGGCCACGCGCATCTATAGTATAAATGATAACTAAGTGACAGATTACTCGCCTTCATGCCCTTCTTAATGGTACTGACTAATGCTATTGTTACGGGAAAGAGCACCGAGGCCACGCGCTGCTATAGTGTATCCTCCCCTGAAAGTAATAATAATGCCCTTCAAGTGATCTCTCTCACGCTGGAACTCTGTGAATATCTTTCTGGAATGGTCAAGGGAATGTCTATACTAGCAGATGAGGAGCGATTTGCTCTTTTCCGATGGATGTATTAGACGCAACCTTCAATCAATCTCCTTTCTTCCTTTAAAATGCTTCTCTGTACCTTTTATTGTCAACTGTGTGTGTATGTGTGTGCGTGGGTTGAAATGAGTACGTTATTATTGTGTCCTTTTCTGCACACACATTATCGTATATTTTATTTGCTATCCTCACCTTTAAAATGCGTCTCTTTACCTTTTATGACTTCGAGTATAGTGAGTAGGCAACTGTCAATGGTGTGTGTGGGTGTGTGGGTGCATATGAGTGCGTTACTATTATGTTCACTCAGCACGCACTTATTATCGCATATCATCATTTTCTCCGGCGCTGTCTGTGAATGGGGTGCGGTAACCATGAACGGAATGTGTGCGTCGAAATGCGTATGTTTTTTTGCGTTTTTATGTTCTCTCCGGCTCACACACACACACTCGCTGCCTCACTTAATGCTTGACTTAATTTTCTGCAGCGGTGAATGGGGCGCAGTAACAGTCAGCGAAGTGTACGCTTTCTAATGAGTGCCGAACGGGCTCGCTGTAGAGATTATTGAAGCTTGCTTGAAATGCGGGGTGGTTCTTTTTGCCTCGTGTGTGTTTTTTGAGCTTCGCGTTGCCTCAGTGCACGGTTCCGGCGGTATGCATCGTTACTTTACTCATTTCTCCTTTGTGCAACTTGTGTTTACCTCGGGCGGATATTTTTCATAGTGACGCCACATAAGACTACCAGTGGAAATGCACACCACTCCTACGAAAGCCCCTTGACACTTACACCCTCAACTGACGAACGATGAATGCGGGCAGAACAAAACAGGTGGCGGGGTAGGAGGAGCATAGTACCCTTAGAGAGTCTTACCATCTGTTGACGAAAGTGGAAAGCAAACAGGACACAACAGATAGTGTGTGCGTAGGAGGAACATACTACCCATAGAGAGTTTTACCATCTGTTGACGAAAGTGGAAAACAGACAGAACAAAACAGATGGTGTGTACGTAGGAGGAGCATTCTACCCTTAGATACTTATACCATCTGTTGACGAAAGTGGAAAGCAAACAGGACAAAACAGATAGTGTGTAGGAAGTGCAAACTGCCCGTAGACACTTGCACACTCTGTTGACGAAAGTGGAAAGCAAACAGAACAAAACAGATCGTGTGTAAGGGAGGTTCAGACTACCCTTTGAGACTTCCACTTTCTGTTGACGAACGGGAAAAGCAAACTTAACAAAACAGATCGCCTGTGTGTGTGGGAGGTGCAAACTGCCGCGGCCTCGATGCTAACTCACGGCGCTGGGCTTGTAATTCGTCACGGCCGTCACATCGCGAACCTGGCCGAGTCCCGCATTGATTTGCATGGAAGATATGAATGAGCATGGGCATAGTTGGCGAGGCTTTCCACAAACAGCCGCTGCGCTACACTTCAGACGCCCTCACTGACTGCTTGCCTGACTGACTGACTAGCTGACTGGCTGAGTGATTGGGTTAAAGTGTAATTTCGGGGATCTATGTATAAAATGGATCTTGGGGGGGTGTTTTTTTGTTCACTTGCTATTCATGAAAATTCAGATGACGTTTTAATACCGAATATTCGTCCTTTCGCCTCGTCTCCGTGAAATGATTTGCATACTTCAATCCGCGACGATGTTTTTTTATTTTTTTTTATACCTATTCGGGTCCGGTTTGGAATTCCTGATTTTCTTGTCAAACCTGTCCTTTTTTTTACCCCTCCTCCTCTTGTCAAATATATCCCTAGTCAAGGTTTCCCACGGTCAAATATTTTCCCACCCTTTTCGACTTTTTTTCCCCTCCCTGTCAAACATTTCCCTCCTTTTTTTTCAACTCATGATTTCCTTGTCAAATGATTCCCCGGTTTTGTATCTCTTGGTTTCGCTGTCAAGTATTTCCCTGCTTATTTCTGCTTTCCTTGTCAGATACTCCACCGGTTTTCCATCTCTTTGTGTCCTTGTCAATTATTTCCTGGTTTTTGCTTCTTTCCTTGTCAAATATTTCTCTGGGTTTTCGATTTTTGTGTTCCTTATCAAATATTTCCTTGTTTTTCGATGTTTTCCATATCAAACATTTCAATTCCTCCATAGATATTTTTTTGTAGGAACAGTCAAGTACTTCTAGTCAAGTATTTCCATGTTTTTATTTTATTTTTGTTTTCCTCGTCAAATATGTCCTGTTTTTCGATGCTTTCCATATCAAACATTTGAATTCCTCCATAGGTAATTTTTTTATAGGAACAGTCAAGTATTTCTAGTCAAGTGTTTCTAGTCAAATATTTCCTTTTTTTATTCGTGTTTTCCTCGTCAAACATGTCCTGTTTTTTCGACTCTTTCCTTATCAAAACTGCAATTCTTTCATATCATTTTTTAGGAACCCATTTATCCAGGACACAGGGCTCAAGGGCTGGCAAATGCGACGGAGATGAACACCGAGGCCACGCTCAGCTGTAACCTATGCCCCCAACTTTACTACTTACTTTACATGCACACATAGTTCTGCTGCGCTCTCCCTCTTCACTCGTACTCTCACACTCATAAACATTCACACACACGCTCGTAAATCCGCATAACATTTCACGATACAAATAATTTTCACTTCAACTCTCATATTTAGGCACGCGCGCAATGCCTCTCCTTCCTTCCTCTCACATGTTTCTGTACACTCGCATTTTTATTCATCAACAGTTTTATTCCTTTGCCACCGCCGCCGTCCTTGCTTTTTAGGCATTCCAACGTTTCCACTTTGCCACATTCACGCTGCCCTCACTCACGTCCCTTTCTCACCCCTAGAGGCGATGACGTTTAGCCACAAATACATTACCAACCAGACTCCTCACTAAATAGGGTCTCTGCAAGTGGTGGTGGTTTTCATTTTGCCTTCTCCACGCTGCCCTCACTCACGTCCCTTTCTCAACTCTGGAGGCGACGGCGTTAAGCCACAAATACATTACCAACCAGACGCCTCTCACTAAACAGGCTCTCAGCAAGTGGTGGTGGTTTTCATTTTGCCTTCTCCACGCTAATCTCACTCACGTCCCTTTCTCAACCCCCCGGAGGCGACGGCGTTAAGCCACAAATACATTACCAACCAGACGCCGCTCACTAAACACAGCCTGAGCAAGAGGTAGGGACCTGGAGAGCGTGTCGGCGATGGTTCAGCTCTATGCATACTTCATCTCACGACCTGTATTCACCCAGCGCAGCTCCCTCATTAACACAGCGAGGGTCAGGCACAGGCGGACACACACACACACACACACACACACACACACACACACACACACAAACACACACACACACACACACACACACACACACACACACACACACACACACACACACACACACACACACACACACACACACACACACACACACACACACACACACACACACACACACACACACACACACTCAGAGGGTCAACTGAAAGAAATTAAGAGGGCTAATGTAAAGATCAAAGCGACTGAAGGCAGAATATTACGGGGCTTGGATGGGGAATGTTGTGTGTTGAAGGGACAGTGCATGGAGGAAGGGCGGAGGCTTAAAGAGTCGATGTGGAAGGGAAGATAAGGGAGAGCGAGGGTGAGGAAAAGACGGAGGGGTAGAGAGAGAGAGAGAGAGAGAGAGAGAGAGAGAGAGAGAGAGAGAGAGAGAGAGAGAGAGAGAGGGGTGAGGTCTTTGGAAGGGCTTTTGGTTGTATGGGTTGATGGGTTGCGTGCGTGTGTGTGTGTTTTATGGTGGTGGAGGAGGCCCAAAAACTGTGAGAGCAAAACAATGGACAGGAGAGGAAGATTGAAGTATATGAATTTAGGTTAGAAGAGAAGACATATAAAAAGGATGGATATGGGAAGGAAAATATGTAGAGAAAGAGGAGAAGAAAGAGGAGAAGAAGGAGGAGAACGAGTGAAGAGAGAAGGAGAACGAAGCTGAGAAGGAAGGGCTTTTGGTTGTATGGGTGTGTGTGTTGTGTGTGATGGTGTTGGTTGATGTTTCTGGTTGTTCTTGTTGTTGGTGGTGGTGGTAGTGGTTGTGATCCCCTGTGCATCCAGTCCTTGTTCAGCTCTGCCACTCATTAATAATATAGTGGACAGGTAATACACAGTTGGGGGTCAGTTTTCACGCTTGTCGCCAACTCGAGACACGCTTTATTTTATTATTGTGCTGTGCTGTGTTTCCGAGGCCATGAACTATACGAAGACTATTCTGTTTATGAAGAGACTGACCGCGAAAATGTCTGGTGACAGCGCCTTGTTCTGTAAAGAGTCGAGACTTTCAATTTTTTTTTTTGTACAGCTAAGGAGACAGTTCAAGGGCGTAAAAAAAAAATATATATATAAAAAAAGCCAGCTACTCACCGCTCCCGAACAGAGGTCAAAGGAGTGTCCAAAACGAGAGGCCAACTTCAGGAGGAGAGGTGTCCCGATACCCTTATTACCTAAACTATGACAGAGATATAAAATAGGAACACTTGAGCCGTAAACCCTACTCGTGGCAGCTCCTAATCACTATCTGCTATCTTCGTCTTATTCGTCTTTCACTGGAGGAGTTAAATTTTTCTGCATAAACAATTACAGACGAAGGAATGATAAGACCTTCTAAAGCCGGGAAACGTACTCTTGGGAGCTCACTGATACGTGGCTATTTCCATTTCCTTTTCCTGCCTATCCGTGCCTCTGTGCCGTCGCGGGTTCGAGTCCTGCCCGTCTCCTCAGCTAGGATTTTTCAGTCACCGCCGAGTGGCCTAAGACTACCCACATGCTGTCCTGAAGACCACTATCAACCCAGACTCTAGATTCTATGTCTTATAAGAGGCTCAAAGACTAGCTCCGGGAGGCAGCATGAGCCTAGCAAGACGGCGCCACTATAAACAATTGCCCTACCAAGAAACCCTACCGACGCCATAGACCGAAAAGTAACAAAAAAGCCCCCACTTAATTACTAATTCTGTATTCGTTCCTTTTATCCACTGTCAGCTACATAATTCTATCAATCATTTTTATTTTGCCTTTATCCGCAAACCTAATTTCCACTCCTCTTTACGCACGTTGCCTTCCCCACGTTTCTGTACCCTCACATCTATATTCCTTTGCTTCCTCTGCTTAAGAATTCCAGCGTTTCGAATTTATCTTACACGTCCACACACATTGCTGCGGATTCTTACATGATATATTTCCAGTGCAGGTCATTTCTCTATACATTCCGGAGTCCTGTTACTGATTTAGATACTTCGGTCATATTACACGGACGAGGAAGTCTTGTTTATAGCCCATTGTTCTTGAGAAAAAGTGCTTCATATTTTTTTTTTCTGATTCACGGCGAAGGTCGGTATAATTCTAAATCTGATTCTAACTTTAACTTCTATTGCCTTCAGTGTAAATTATTTTTGTTTTCATTGTTAATCCTCACGACTGATTTTGAAATACTTCGGGCAGATTAGTGGACGAAAATCCTTTGTTATAGCTTGTTATTTATATGATTAGTTGCTTTTAATCCTTCTTATTCACGGTTAAATTTTCTCTACGTGGGTCACTAATATATGTATCATTCCCTTCTTAATCCTTGTAACTGATTTAAATTCTTCAGTCAGGTTATATCGACGAAAGAACCTCCATACGAGTCGTGATTTATAAAAGTATGTGCTTTAAATCCTTCCTATTCACGGCGAACGTCTATATGTGGGTCAAAGTATTCCTTTAGGGGTCACTCAAAATATGTGAATATTCTGAACCTTACTATGCGTCGGGGTACCAATGCGTGTGATACCCCGGCGACGGAGTGTCAGGCAGAAGACGTTCGGGACAGTGCTGACGTTGGAGGTGACCCGCTGAAAATTGGCACCGTTAGCGTGTGTGAGAGCAGCAGGCGAGGGTCGTAAGAGGGTGTGAGGCGGCGTTTGACGGGGTGACGAGGGGGTTGAGACGAGGAAAAGCAGGATAAAATCTTGGTGTTTGCGTGTTGTGTTGCTTGAGACAGCCACTTCCCAGAACTTGTTGACTCACACCGAAGGAATTTTTCATCATAACACCTCTGGCAACTCAGAAAGACGGACAGACATACAGACAGACAGGCAGGCAAGTATTGATGCGGACAGAAAGACAGACAGACAGACAGACATAGACACAGAGAAAAAGAGACAGACAGACAAAGACATTCAAACAGATAGGCAGACAGACATAAATGCATTCGGATGGACACACACACACACACACACACACACACACACACACACACACACACACACACACACACACACACGGGCCAAGAAAACTCCCCCTTTAAAATCTGTCCCCACGAAACAGCCAAAAAAGCGGGCCTCTTCTCGCTGCTCTTTGGCCCCCACATAAAAAACAAGTTGTTAGCTCGTATTATTAGTAAGCTGGCAAGAAAACGACGCCGTTACCTGCCGGGGCCTGCGAGTGGTGGTGGTGAAGGTGGGAGGATGGTAGCGGACAGGAGGGCAGACAGGAGGGTTAAGGGGGCCGTTTTTAGCTCCCAGGCCCTCGAACCAACGTGGGAAGTAACGCTATGCAGTCAGTCAAGGGAAGGTGACGGTGAGGGAGGGAAGGCGGTACGGAAGACTAGCTGACTGGTAAAGAAGGGGGAAAAGTAGGTACAAGAGCAGAAAAAGGAAGGAGAGAAGGAGTTATGAATGAAAGAGAAGGAAAGAGAGGCTGGTAAAGGTTAGAGGTGAAGTAGTTGGGCACAGAAGGGAGGGAGGGAAGAAAGGAGTGAAGAGAAGTAAAGAAAGAGAGAGAAATGAAAGGGAGGAAGGAAGGGCAGTGAGAATGGCTGACTGACTGGCTGAGGAGGAAAGGAATAGGAAGGAGGTAGAAGGTGAAGAACGGAGGAAAGGAAGAATTCAGGAAAGAGAGAAAAGATGCAGGAGACACTGACGAAGGGAAGGAGGTAAGGATGGCTGGGGTAAGAGCGAAGGTATATAGGTAGGTAGAGGGTTACATAAGGGAGAAAGGAAAAGAGGGAGAGAAGGATGGAAGGAAGGAGAGACGGAGGTGACAGCGAGGAAAGGAAAGTAGTAAGGCTGATTGACATAAGAGGGAAGGTAGGAAGATAGGTAGGGAGAAGCGTACTGAAGGAGGAAAGGAGGGAAGGAGGGATGGAGATGACAGGAAAGGGGAAAAAAAAGGTACAGGAAGAAGGAAGGAAAGAGAGGAGAGATAGAATGCGAGAAGGAAGAAAAGAGAAGAATGTATAGGGGAGGGATAGAAGTATAAAGGAAAAGAGATAGAGATAGAAAGAGTGAGAAAGAGAGAAAATGGAGACTGCGGAGGGAAAGGATAAGAAAAAGAAAAGAGAAAGAGTAGGAAGGTTGGAAGAAGAGAGACAGGGTAATAATAGAGAAAGAGAAGGAGGGAGGGAGTGAAGAAAGAATAACTGATATGATTGAATATGGAAAGTAAGGATGAAGAAGAAATGAAGGGAGAACAGCAAGCTTGGCAGAAAGAAAGAAAGAAAAGAGGAGAAAGGAGGAGAGTAACAAAGAAAATAAAGAAAGAAAAGAAGGAAGATAACAAGAATGGATAAAGAGGAGGAGGAGGAGGAGGGAGGAAGAGAAATATTAATAAAGTACTGGATTATGGAAGGGAAGGGTGGGGAAAGAAAAGGAGGAAAGATTATAAGCTTAGAAGAAAAAGAGAATAGGGAAATAAGAAGAATGGAGAAAGAGAAGAAAGAGGATGAAGAAAAATGTTAATTGACTGGCTGGAATATGAAATTGAAGAATGGAAAAATGAAAGGAGGGTAGGAAGGAGGTTTAAAAATAGAGGAGAAAGGAGAAAATAAAGAAACGAAGAGAGAGAGAGAGAGAGAGAGAGAGAGAGAGAGAGAGAGAGAGAGAGAGAGAGAGAGAGAGAGAGAGAGAGAGAGAGAGAGAGAGAGAGAGAGAGAGAGAGAGAGAGAGAGAGAGAGAGAGAGAGAGAGAGAGAGAGAGAGAGAGAGAGAGAGAGAGAGAAGATTGACCGGCTGAAATATGGAAGGGGAGAGACGGACAGACAGACAGAGAGAGGAGAAGCAGAAATTAAAGTTGAATAAAGGAAAGGAAATAGGAGATAAAAGGGAATAACTCGAATAGGAGGAGGAACTTAGTCTGATTTCTGATTAGGAAGAATGGAGGAAAGGAAGAAAGAGTGATGTGAGAAGGAGAACGAGTGGAGAAAGGAGGAGGAAGTGGAGGAGGAGGAGGAGAAGAAGAAGAAGTAGAAGAACGAGTGAAGAGAGTAGGAAAACGAAGGAAAAGAAGAAAGAGGAAGAGAAAAGCAAATGAGAAAAAGAGATGTTGATTTTGAAGAGGAAAAAGACTGAAAAGCAACAAAAAAGAACAGAAGAAGAAAAAAGAGAAAAGGCTGACAAATAAAGAAAAGAAAGAGGAAGAAAAATGAAAAATGAATTAAAGAAAGAGAAAGAAAACTCGATAAAGGAAAAAAAAAGATAGAGGAAGAAGACTGAAAAAAGGAATAAAGTAAAAGATCATAAGAGTAAACGAAAACAAAGATCTTGAATTTGCGTCAGAAAGGAGAAACAAAACGCAGAAAGAAAAAGGAACAGACGAACAGATGACAAACAAAAACGTGCAAGAAATAAGAAAGGTAAAGAAAAGTAAAGATAAAGACACGGAAGGGAAAGAAAGAAACCAAGAACGGAAAAAGCCACGAAATAATGCTTGAGGGAAAGAAAGAGATAGGTAGGTAGGAGTTAGGGAGGACCAGGAGGGAAGGAAGAAATGATAGAGAGAGAGGAGGGAAAGAATACAATAACAGGCAATACATGAGGCAGAAGGGTAAAGGAGACAGGGAAGAAATACAAATAACAAAGGAAGAAAGAAGAAAAGGAAGAAATGTGAAGAAAAATATAAAAAAGAAAAGATACTGAAAACGAAAGAAGGAAGGAAAGAAGGAAAACAAAGGAAGAAGAAGGAATATGAAAAGCAGGAAGGTCATGGAATAGGAGAAGGAAGGAAGAGAAAGGAGGAAGGGAATGAAAGAGGAAGAGGAAGAACCTGAGAGAGAGAGAGAGAGAGAGAGAGAGAGAGAGAGAGAGAGAGAGAGAGAGAGAGAGAGAGAGAGAGAGAGAGAGAGAGAGAGAGAGAGAGAGAGAGAGAGAGAGAGAGAGAGAGAGAGAGAGAGAGAGAGAGAGAGAGAGAGAGAGAGAGAGAGAGAGAGAGAGAGAGAGAGAGAGAGAGTTGTAACAGGATCATGGCGAGGAAAGGATGGAATGCAAGAAGTAAAAAAAAAAAGACACAGAAAAAGAGCTTAGACGTAACATCAAAGAGAGAGAGAGTGAAAAGCTCGTTGACTTAATTATAAAAGACACATCAAATGGTAATTATACGTGGAGGAAAAGATAGGTAGAGAGGTAGGGAGGGAGGGAGGCAGGGAAGTAAAGGGAGGAGAGAAAGAATACGATAATAAGCAGTAAAGGAGGTAGAAGTGTAAAGGAAGGAAAGGAAAGAAAGGAGGGAATAATTAAAAGGAAAGAAAGTACGAGAGAGGTAGAGGAGGGAGAGACGGAAGGAAGGAAAGAGAAGAAAGAAAGTGTACAAGAACAGGTGATAATTGAGGTAGAAATGAAAAGAAGGGAAGAAAGAAAGGAGAGAAAGAAAAGGAAGTAGAGATTGTAAACCGGAAAAGTAGACAAAAGTGGGCCAGAGAGAAGAGATTGACTACGAGAATAGACAATAGAAGGTTAAAGGAGGAAGGGAGGAAAGGAGGGAAAAAGAAGTGGA
This sequence comes from Eriocheir sinensis, assembly GCF_024679095.1. NCBI lineage: Eukaryota > Metazoa > Arthropoda > Malacostraca > Decapoda > Varunidae > Eriocheir > Eriocheir sinensis. The sequence continues at coordinate 1,016,922 of NC_066549.1, forward strand.
TATTGTAAACTGGAAAAGTAGAAAAAAAAGGGACAGAGAGAAGAGATTGAGTACGAGAATAGAAAATAGAAGGTTAAAGGAGGAAGGGAAGAAATGAGGGAAGAAAAGAAATTTGAGAAAGTAGTAAAATAGTAATAGTAAGTTGTAGAAAAGAAATTAAAGAAAGAGAGAAAGAGAAAGAGAAAACGGAGAACAGTACAGGAGATAGAAAGTAAGGAAAGGAGGAAGGAGGAAGAGGCAATGAAAGAGAGGAGAGAGAAACAGTACGAG
>NC_066549.1:1022191-1099691 GCF_024679095.1 Eriocheir sinensis
GCATTAAATTACAGTGTTTCAACACCATCCCTGAGTTAACTGAAATACGGGGTTAGTTTACCGTAGAATTATTTTGACGAGGAGTGCAGTCGCCTTATTTATGCTACCTCCATTAAATAATAAACACTAGGTCGAAAGCCTAATACAGTAACACTAATAACGTGACACTGTGCACATGCTAAAGAGACTCGCCCATTAAGACAGGAAGCTCCATTATCAGCCCAGTACTCTTAAACCGTCTCCTCTCCTCTCACTCCTCTCCTTCCATCCATCCTTTTCCTCTTGTTCATTCTCCTTATCTCCTTCCTATTCATTCTCTTCGTCTCGTTTTATTTGTTATCTCTCTGTCGTCTTTCTCTTCCTCGTAGTCATTCCTCTCCTCTATCTTCTCCGCATTTATCTTTTTATTCATATTTTAGTTTTGTTTTTTATTGTGGAAGAATGCGAGGAGTTGATAAGGGAAGAAGGAAGGATGAGAGAGAGAGAGAGAGAGAGAGAGAGAGAGAGAGAGAGAGAGAGAGAGAGAGAGAGAGAGAGAGAGAGAGAGAGAGAGAGAGAGAGAGAGAGAGAGAGAGAGAGAGAGAGAGAGAGAGAGAGAGAGAGAGAGAGAGAGAGAGAGAGAGAGAAGAGAATAAATATGAAGAGATATGAGCCATAAAGGCGTATTGAAGGAAAAGAGAGGTCTCAGAGAATGGATCGGAGAAAAAAGGTTTAAACAAAGTGAGTGAGATACAGAGAAAGGCAGAATGTGGAGAGAAAACAAAGGAGGGAGGAGGGAAGAAAAGTTAGAAAAGGATGAAGAGAAAAATTAGAGAAGGGAAAGTATGCAAGATTTGAGAATGTAAAAGAGTGAATGGGTGAACGAAAGGAGAGAGAGAGAGAGGGAGGAAGAAGCTAAGAAAAGAGGAAGGGAAAAAGTTGGAAAGAGGACGAATGCAAAATCAGAGAATGTAGAAGAGTGAATAAGTAAACGACGAGGAAAGAGTAGAACACAAATAAAAGAAGGAAGATGAAGTTAAGAAGGAAGGGAAGGAGAAGGGAAGAGAAAGAGTGCATGATTAAAGAAAGTAGAAGAGTGAATAAGCGAACGGCAAAGAGAGTAAAGAAAAATGATAGAGAGAGTGCGGAAAAGAAGAGGATGCAAATTTGAAGATAGCAAAGGAGACAAAATATAAAGGAAAGGGAAGAACACGCACCATAGATAGAAAAGTAACAGAGAAGTTGTGGTTGCTGCAAAAAGATGAGAGGAGATTTGAGGAATGAACAGGGAATAGAAGGAAATTCGACACCTCTCTCTTGTCCTGTCTCGGAAAAATGATAGCTAGATAGACGGGTAGACACAGAAAAAGACAGGTGTTGACAGAAAGACAGCGAAGGAACATATAGAGACGACAGAGACGGTTTTTAGTCATGCAAGTAATAATATTGATGTAGAAACGTGATGAAATGATAGAAGTAAGGTAAGACGGAAACAAGGAAATAATGAAGAGAGGAACGCTAGAAAAAAGGAAGGAAGGAAGAAAAGAAGGGAGATATGAAGGAAGAAAAGGAGTATGAAAGGAAGGAAGAAGGAAGTAAACATAATTAATACTAGACAAAGGTTCTTAAGAAGGAAAGACGGAAAGAAGGAAATAATGAAGAGAAGAAAGGAAGGAAGGAAGATAAGAAAGGGGGAATGACTGAAGGAAGGGAGGATGAAGGAAAGGAAGAAGGAAGCAAAGAAAGGATTATTAATACTAGACACAAGTTCTTAAGAAGGAAAGACGGAAAGAAGGAAATAATGAAGTGAGAAAAGGTAGAAGAAAGGAAGGAAGGAAGATAAGAAATGAGGAATGAATGAAGGAAGGGAGGATGAAGGAAAGGAATAAGGAAGCAAAGAAAACATAATTAATACAAGAGACAGGTTCGTAAGGAGAAGCTTTGAGTGTAAGACGCCGAGAGTAATATCATTTTTCTTTAATATCAATCAATCATTTTTTTATAAATTTAATATAGCCGGAGAACTAGTAATAAAAGCCCACTGATTAGTTTCCTCAATATCCATCAATCAGTCTCCTCAGCTTTAATACAACCAGGGAATTATTAACAATGGTCCCCTGATAAGTCTAATTTAATATCAATATGTCAACATTTTTAGCTTTAATATAGGCGGATAAATAGAAATACCGGTCAGCTGATCCAAGGCAGGTATTTTATTTTACCGTAAAGGAAGCGGCCTCTCGTTCTGGTTTTCTGTTATTGAAGCAGCGCCTAACGGGTCTTTTTATTCCTGTTGTTTTGTTTCTTCCCCTTAAGCTGCCTTCCTTGTTGTAAAAAACCCTCAAGAGCAAAAACAAACAATAGGAAAAAAGCCCTATAGTCTCTGCTCCTATATAAGAAATTATAGAGAAGTTTCAAATATGTATCTTTTTATTCCTGTTGTTTTGTTTCTTCCCCTTAAGCTGCCTTCCTTGTTGTAAAAAACCCTCAAGAGCAAAAACAAACAATAGGAAAAAAGCCCTATAGTCTCTGCTCCTATATAAGAAAGTATAGAGAAGTATGTATCTTTTTATTCCTCTTTTGTTTCTTCCCCTTGAGCTGCTTCCCTTGTAAAAAAAACCCTCAAAAGCAAAAACAAATAAGAGGAACAAAGCGGTCTAATCTCTGCTCCTATATAAGAGAGTATAGAGAAATATGTATGAGAAGAAAGTATGTCCAAAAAAGAAGGCAGTTTCGGATGCAGTACATATAGTAAGAGTTTACATTTATTCTTCTCTTAGCATCTAAATCTACTTGAAGTTTAATCTCTCATCATTTGAGAAACAGAAAATTAGCTTGATGCAATAACGATCAACTCATCTAATGACTTAAAAATTGCGTTCACCGTTACTTTTCGCTACAGAAATGAAATGGACGTTCAATTAAATACGTATACAAATAGTGTTTTAATTACTATATTCTGTCTAGCACTGAAGAGTTTAACGAATATGATATAGAATTAAATAACCAAAACATGCAACCGCCTCTTTTGTACTTCACTAGACTTTCTGTTGCCTACTCTTCAGTGTCTCCATGTTTCCTCCTCTTCTTCGTCCTGCTCCTCACCTTCCCCTTCTTCCTCCTCCTCCTCCTCCTCCTCCCCCTCCTCCTCTTCCTCTTCCCTTCCGCAGCCTACACCTCCTCCTCTATCTCCATCAGTTCATTGTAATTCTCTTTCTCTTCTTTCACAAACTGCTCCTACTCCTCCTCCTCCTCCTCCTCCTCCTCCTCCTCCTCCTCCTCCTCCTCCTCGGTAATGTGGGGAGACTATCCAGCAGCCAGCAATAAAATACTCTCTCCCACCCTTGCGCTCCGCTGCCTCGAGAGAGAGAGAGAGAGAGAGAGAGAGAGAGAGAGAGAGAGAGAGAGAGAGAGAGAGAGAGAGAGAGAGAGAGAGAGAGAGAGAGAGAGAGAGAGAGAGAGAGAGAGAGAGAGAGAGAGAATCAGAGCCTGAGGGTGTGTGGTGTGGTGAAGACCAGGAAGAGTGGAGGAGGAGGAAGAGGAGGTGGAGGAGGAGGAGGAGGAGGGAGGGAGAGATGTGAAGCAATGGAGGGAGGAAAAATTTGAGCCAGGGTGAAAGGAGAAGTGAAAGACGGGACAGGGAGGAATGCAGGGAGGGAGGGATGGAGGGAAGAGGAAGGGAGAGAAAGAAGAGAAGAGAGAGGGAGGGAGGGAGCTGGAAGTGAATGAGTACGAAGGAGGAAGCAGAGAGAGAGAGAGAGAGAGAGAGAGAGAGAGAGAGAGAGAGAGAGAGAGAGAGAGAGAGAGAGAGAGAGAGAGAGAGAGAGAGAGAGAGAGAGAGAGAGAGAGAGAAAAAGAGGGGGGGGGGGGGGGAGAGGAAGGGAGGGAAGGAGGGCTGGAGGTAAAGCCGCGTAAAGAAAGGGAGTAAAGGCGAGGGTGGAGGTAGAGGGAGGCGCGAGGCAGAATAAAAATGGAAAACCCGAGAAGTGGATTAAAATGTGCGACGGAAGGAAATTTTGGAAAACTTTTTAGAATTTTAAAGAAAACATAACGCTACTACTACTACTACTACTACTACTACTACTACTACTGCTACTACTCCTACTACAACCAATATATAACAAGAAGAAAAATAAATAAAACAAGAAATAATATAGAAAATACTTGTAGTAGATAAACACACACACACACACACACACACACACACACACACACACACACACACACACACACACACACGCACACACACATAAATCACATTAAGACTGAGAAACAAATACAGAGACAAACACACAGACAGAGAGAAAGACAGACAAACACACATATGTAAACACCAACACACACATGAGCAATTTTGGAGCAAATCGCTTTTGGAATAACTAAAAAAAAAAAAAAAAAAAATGCTGGCGCCGACGTGTGTGTGTGTGTGTGTGTGTGTGTGTGTGTGTGTGTGTGTGTGTGTGTTGACTTAAAGGATTTGTCTGCGATTGGGTGTGAATCTTTGGGTAAATATTTTGAGTAGACACTGATTGATCGAGGGGGATTAGAGAGAGAGAGAGAGAGAGAGAGAGAGAGAGAGAGAGAGAGAGAGAGAGAGAGAGAGAGAGAGAGAGAGAGAGAGAGAGAGAGAGAGAGAGAGAGAGAGAGAGAGAGAGAGAGAGAGAGAGAGAGAGAGAGAGAGAGAGAGAGTGATTTAATTAGTTTCCGCCATCTGATGGCTACGTAAAATACAAGGAAAGAAAGAACAAGGTTTGAATCAAAGGAAAGTTCCTGAGACGATTCAGAACATTGCAAGAACTCGTGTTAAAGATGAAAACGAACGTAAATTAAGAAGAAAGGATGGAAGGGAGGAAGGAAGGAAGGAAGGAAGAAAAGAAGGATTGACGGATGTTAAAGAAGGATGAAAGGAAGAAAGAAGGGATATGAAAGACTGTTGATAAGACCTACTGATAAAATAAACTGTATATAAGTAAAGTAAGAAACATAAAAAGGATTTAGTAAGGAAGGAAGGAAGGAATGGAGGAAAAATATAGTTTGTGATACGACTTACAATATTGAGAGAAATGATATGAACGAGGAAATGATAGGAAAATAAGAGAAAAGCCTGGATAGTTTTTGGAGAGCGAATGACAGAAGTTGTAAAGGAAGGAAGGAAGGAAGGAAGGAAGGGAGGAGGGAAGGAAGGAAGGACGAAAGGATGGAAAGATGAATCGAAGGGAGGAATGAATGAATGAATGAAGAAAGGAAGGAAGGACGGAAGGAAGGACGGAAGGAAGGAAGGAAAGAAAACTGATTTGAATTTACTGATGAAAGAAATGATATGAATGTACAGTAAAAGAAAAGAAAAGATTAAGGAGGGAAAGATTGGATGTAAAGAAGGAAAGAAAGATTATAATACGACTTCGGGATTTGAGAGGAATAATATCACCGTGGAAACTAAAAGAAAAGAAAGAATTGAGGATTGGTATAATACTTTTTCTTACGGCTTTTAGATATGAAATTAATTATATATTGATGTAGAAACGAAAAATGAAAACAAATGAAAAGGGAAGGAAAGAATGAATAACACGGCTGATTCCTCTCCTTTTAATTTTCTTTTTCTTGATCTTATTATTTTTCTTTGTTTTGTTTTTGTGATGTGGAAACGAAAACAAAAACAACAACAAGACAAATTAGAAAGGATGGAAGGGAAGTATAACGCGAGGGTTCCCTTTCCTCCTCTTTATCTCTTTGTTTTTTGTTATTTTTTTATATGCGTCTTGTTTTGTTGTTATTTTTCTTATTTTCTTCTTGGTCTATTTTTATGGTATTTTCTTAGCATCTCTTCCTTAATATATATACCTCTCCTCCTCCTTATTTATTTGTTGTTGTCCTCGTTCTTGATTTTCTTTTCTTTTTCTTGTTTTTGTTCTTGGTTTTGACTTTTTTTGGTATTTTTCTCGCAACTCTTCCTCAATAGATATACCTCTCCTTCTCTTTACTTCTCCTCCTATTTATCTTTTTCTTATTCCTGTTCTTATTCTTATTTTTCTTGTTCTCTTTCTTGTTCTTATTCACGTTGTTCCTGGGGACTTTCTTTGCAACTGTTCCTTAAGTTCATCTCTCTATATACCCCCAGGAACGGCACTAACAGTCTCTGGTTATATAAGCTTCTGTAATCGGCATTTAAAAGTCAACATTCAATCATTACAGTCGCGTGGTTAAGCCTCCCCTTGATTGTGTTCATTTCCGCATCTGGTTCACGTAACTTAAAAGAAGAAGCAGATAAAGAAAAGGAAGGAAAGAGGAGACACGAGAGAGGAAGACACACCAAACTAATCTTGCAAGAGGATAGTAAATGAAGGAGGGGAGGAAAAGAGAAGAAGTTTGAGGAAACATGGGAACTTGGAGGAAGAATAGATGAGGAGAGAAAGAAGGGGAGATAAGAGAAAAGGAACAGGAAGCGGAAGAAGGAAGGGATGAGGAAGAGAGGAGGGGAGAACAGACTTGAAGGAGAGAGGAGAAAGGAGTGAAGAAAAGGAGAAGACTTGAAGAAACGGAAAACTTGGAGAAAGAATAAATGAGGAAAGAAAGGAGGGAAGACAAGAGAAAAAGAAACAGGAAGCAGAAGGAAGGGATGAGGAAGAGAGGAGGGGAGAAGAGACTTGAAGGAGAAAGGAGAAAGAATGAATGATGGATATAAAAGCTGAAAGAAAAAGTGAATTATATATATGGTAAAGTTTGGGGCATACGCTATAGCTGCGCGTGGCCTCGGTACTCATCCCCGTCACTCTGCCCCTTGAACCTGTGGTAGTGCCTTGAATCAGTGCAGAGAGCAATGACCAAAATGTTCCACGGGCTGAAAAACTCACCGAACAGAAAAAAAAGACTACAGGATCTTAACATACATTCATTGAAAAGACCAAAGCAGCTTAACTTGCATTCTTCGAAGAGACGTGGACTGTAAGGTGATTGGATGGGAGTTTTGAAATGAGTTAAGGGGATTAATAAGGCCGATGTCCATAAAAGAGTAACACTGAAAATAAATGTTAGCTTACGTATAACTATAGACAGGGAGAAATTCAAGGTCCGGAAGGAGATAGGTAAAAACTGATTCAGGAAAAGACACAGACTACGAGGTGATGGGATGGGAGTTTTGAAATGAGTTAAAGGGATTAATAAGGCCGATGTCCGTAAAAGAGTAACACTGAAAATAAATGTGTAGAAACGAAAATAAATGTCTCCTTGTGTAGCAGTATTAAAAAGAATATCATTAGATAGAAACAATTCCAATAAAAGAGTATTGGAAAAATGATCCATGTAATTACAACAAAAACGATCATTATTGGAAAAAAAAAGAAAAAAGGAAAAAAAAAAACCATGATGGCCGTCTCCAAACCGATACCAAACTATATTTCATTTTTAGTCTTACTGTAGCCTATTATTTTTACTTTCCCAACAGAAATAAATAAATGGAAAATAAAATAATAGAAAAAACGATAAAAAGAAAAATATAAACATGATGGCCGACCTCTTAACTGATACCAAACCCCATTTCATATACTGATTTCATCTATCGTTGATTATTTTTTACTTTCCCAACGAAAAAAAAATGAATGGAAAATAATGAAAAAAAGAAAATGAAAAAAAAACTGATGGACGTTTTAACCAATACCAAACGTTGTAATCTATTTTTTCCATAGTTGATAATTTTTTTCCTTCTCTCACTAAAAAAATCATTCTGCCTCTCCCACTCTCTCTCCTTCCTTCCTTTCGTCCCTCCATCCAAATATTTATTCTCTCCTTCTTTCCTTTTTCTAAGCATCTTGTCTCTCCCCTTCCATATTTTTTTTAACTTTTCCGTTCTTCTCTCTCTCTCTCTCTCTCTTTATTTCTATCTATCTATCTATCTGTCAATCTATCTCTCTATGTACGTATCTATCTCTTACCCTTTCATCTTTTCTCCCTTCCTCTCTCACTTCGTCTTCCTATTATTTTTTTTTCTATATACACTTTTTACTCTCCTCCATAATCTCCCTCATCCTCTTCCCTTTTTTTCCCCTTACTTCTCCTAACCGATACCGAAAGGTCACATTATTCATTTCCTGTATAGTTGCTTAATTTTTTACTTCTCCCTCAATAAAAGTTGCCACCCTAGATTTATGTACCCGTAAGTAACTCGCATTTTCCGCCAGTATTTTTTTTCCATATTTTTTCAAGCTTCTCCTCCTCCTTCTCCTCTTCAATGGTATCTGGTCGCCCATTCCTCATTTCCTACTTCCAGCATTCCTTCCCTCCCTCCCTCCCTCCCTCCTTCCGTCCTTTCCTCCCTCCCTTCCTTATTCCCTCCGTTCCTCTCTCCGTTTTAAATCCTTCATTCCTTATTCGTTTTCCTTCTCCTCATATATTTTTTTTTTCCCTCCCTCCCTCCCCTATTCCCTCCTTCCTTCCCTCCGTTTTAAATCTTTCATTCCTCATTCCTTTTCCTCATTCCTCCGTTCCTTTTATTTTCCCTGTCTCTCATTTCCCTTTCATTTATCTCTTCCCTACTGCTCTATTTCTTTTCTAGACATATCTTCTCCACTTCTTTCTCATTTCCTCTCCTTATTCATCTTCTCCATCCTCCACCCTTTCCCCTCACCGTCTCTATCTCCATTTTTCTTTCTCCTTTCCTCCCATCTTCCCGCACTCTCTCTCTCTCTCTCTCAAATAGTAAGTTTTCACTCCCTCGAGATGATGAAGGAAAAGCTGAAATGTAAACGGAGGAAGAGGAGCAGAAATCGACCTGGAGGAAAGATGAGAGATGGAGGAAGGCATGGAGGGACTGATGGAGGGATGGAGGGATGGATGTATGGAAGGGTGAGGGTAAGAATATGAAGGAGAGTGGATGAAGGAAGAAAGGGAATAGAGATGGAGGAAATATGGGAAATATGAATAAATGATTGGAATAAACGTTCCATAATAAAGACTGGTAATAGAGATAGAATGGTAAGAATAGACTAATAGAAAGATAGGTATGTAGATAAAAATGTAGGAGAGATAGAAGTAGGAAGGAATGGAAGCGTAATAGAAGGAGATAGGGGAGAAAGGGAAACACTTGAAACACTTTATTATGCCTACAAAATATGGTTTTATAATAAGGATAAATGACTTTATTAATTTTTAAGCATTCCATTTAAAGCAGATCATGCTTTTTGGGCAGCATGTTTGTAATTTGTTTTGGTTCAGTCGCTAACACATACAAATGTAAAAAGAAACTCATTACATAATACATATTTACCCCTCATAGAACATAATTATGTACTTATATACATTAGATACAGGTAGCTTTATCAATACTGAGCAAGAATATACTGTTTATAATGTTTTTTTAAATGTATGCAATGTTGGTAATAGTTGAACGTGATTTGGCACAGAATTCCAAATTTTAAGACCAGAATAAGCTAGAGAGTGTTGGAAGACTGACAGGCCATGTTGTGGAACACGGAGATATTCACGGGTGCGGCCGTGTTGTGGCAGTAAGACTGAGACTGTCATATTTCTTGTGTTGATTGATTTGTGTGTGTATATATATATATATATATATATATATATATATATATATATATATATATATATATATATATATATATATATATATATATATATATACAAATAGATACACACACACACACACACACACACACACACACACACACACACACTCGCACATACCACGTAAAAAAGTAATTGAGTTAGTAGAGGCCGGTGGTATGTTGTTATCAAGGTTAACTGCAATATTTGTGTAATATTCATTGAATATCTCTGAAGGATGTCTGAGTATTTTGTTATTTACGGATATATAGCTTAGATATATTTTTTTGTAGTTGTTTTTAAGTTGATTAACAGCATTCCAGATTGTTCTAGTATCATTTTTGAAATTTTTAAATATATTCAAGTAATAAGACTTTTTTGAGTTACTAATAACTCTGTTTAACATATTGCGGTATACTTTATAATGATTTTCTGTGATAGCACCTACTTTATAATCTTTAAATAGGTTGTTTTTAGTTTTCATGGACTTAATAACAGCTGTTGTTATCCTGGGGTTTTGTAGTCTCTTTTCAGAAATATATTTAGTTCTCCATGGGAAACAGTCATTCTATAATTCATTGATTTTGGTAAGAAATTTATTAAAATTGGTGTTAACATCTCGCGAGGATAAAAGAGCATTCCAGTCTATATTATTGAGTTTATGAGGGAAAAGGTTTTTAAACTCAGGAGTCACATGTCTAAATTCAGTTTTGGTGGGATTTTTGCTTGGTATCGGAGTGGAAATATTCAAGAATATTGGTAAATGGTCGGAAATGGGGGAGGAAGAGAAGAAGGGGAAGAATGAAAGATAAATGAAAAGAGAGAGAAAAAAAGACTGTTGGAAGGAACGAGGGAGAAAGGAAGGATGGGAGAAAGAAGGAAGAGAAAAAAAGGATAAAAGGAGAAAAGGAGACAGGAGGAGGAATGGAAAAGAAAGGAAAGAGCAGAGGACAGATGAAGATAGAGAGAGATAAAGTGAGTGAGAAAGAGGCATAAAAATAAAAAAGGCGAAAGGTATAGAGAAAGATTAAGGGAAAAAAAGGAGAGAAAGAGAGATAGAAAAACAAGAAAATGAAAAAAAATGTCAAGGATCAAATACAAGAAAACAATGAAAATGAGGACGAGAAAACAAAAATAAATAAGAAAAGGGAGACAAAGGAAAAAAAGTGGAAAGAAAAGATGAATGAAAGAGGGAGGGAGGGAGGGAGGGAAGGAAGGAGGAAAGAGTGATAAGAAACTTTCGGGTGAAGGAAAAATTAATGAAATTGATGATGAAGTTAACCAAGAGGAAGAAACTGGAGACAAAAAGAAGAAAGAAAAGGAAGGAAGGAAGAAATGACGGAGGAAAGGAGAGAGAGAGAGAGAGAGAGAGAGAGAGAGAGAGAGAGAGAGAGAGAGAGAGAGAGAGAGAGAGAGAGAGAGAGAGAGAGAGAGAGAGAGAGAGAGAGAGAGAGAGAGAGAGAGAGAGAGAGAGAGAGAGAGAGAGAGAGAGAGAGAGAGAGAGAGAGAGAGAGAGAGAGAGAGAGAGAGAGAGAGAGAGATGATAAGAGGTATCGTGTGTATTAACCAAGAGGAAGAAATTGAAGACAAAAAAAAGAGGAAATAAAGGGAAGAGAGAGATAATTGATAAGAACATTGAAGAAAGAGAACACGATGAGAAGAAAGGGAAGGAAAGAGAAAGAGAAGAACAGTAGAAAAAGAAATAGAAAAATAACAAGAAAATGAAAATAGGAAAATAATGAAAATGAGATTGGGGAAAACAAGGATTTTGGTCAAGAAAACATGGCCTGGAAGAGGAAAAGAGAGAAAAATGAGAGGAAATAAAGTGAAGAAGGAAGGAAGAAGGAAAGAGAGAGGTAATTATGATAAAGAAGAAAGAAGCAAAAGATAAAGAAAAAAAAGAAACATGAATAAGCAAAAAGAGGAGGAAAGAAAGAAAAGAGGGAGAAACGGATGGAAGGAAAAAGGAAACAGAAAAGAACAAGAAATTTAATGTTGGAAAAAATAAATAAAGAATAAAAATGAAAAAAATATGTTGGAAAGGATAAAAAATATAATCTCGTATAACAAGGAAATAAAGAAAGAAGAAGAGAAGAACGAGGGAGAAAGATTAAAGAATGGAACATAAGATGGAAGTAGAAAACAATAGAAAGAAAGGAGAGAGGAAAAAATGGGGAAGAAGCAGATAATGAGAATGCAAAAAAAATATAAGTGAAGGAGGGAGAGAGGGAGAGAAAAGGACGGATGGAAGGAAGAAGGAAATAGAAAAATGACACGAAATTCGAATATAAGAAAGAAATAATGAGAAAGAGATTGAAAAAATACGACGAGGAGAAGGAAACCGAAGGGAGGAAGAAAATGGAGATAAAATAGAAAGGAAGGAGAGAGAGAGAGAGAGGAGGAAAAAGAGGGACAGATAACAACATAGAAAAAAAGATGAAGAAAAATCGATGAGAGAATTGTTAAAAAAAAGAAAAAATGCAAGAATGGAGGACTAAAGAAAGGAGGAAAGACTAAAAATTGGAAAAATAAAACAAAAAATTGAAGCTAAAAAGAAATGGAAACAGAAAAAATGTAAAAAATAAGGAAATGGAAACAATGGGATAAAAAAAATGAAAGAAAATGGGAAACAGAAAATAACTAGGAATTATAAAGAAAAAAGGAGAAAATAAAAAGATGAAAAAAAAGTTGAGAAAGATAAAAAGAATGGAAAACCGAAATATTGGTAAAATGGGAAACTTAGAAAAAAGGGAAAAAAAAGATAGAGAAGTAAAAGTAAATATATAATAAACATTAGAAGTAAAATATGAGACAGAAAAGAAGAAAAAGGGAGAAAAAATAAAACTGAGAAAATGAAAAAAAAATAAGTGAAATTAGAAGTGGAAACTAAAAAAAAAACTATAAAAAGGGGAATCAAGAAAAAAAAAGAAAAATGAAAAAGTAAACCTAAGCAAATAAAAAAAAAGAAAACAGTAAAGAAAGACGAACTAAAAGAGAAACGGAAGGAAAAACGGAGAGAGACAATCTGGAACTGTATTGGAGGAGGAAAAAGATGGAGAGAGTGAGAGAGAAATAGAAAAAAAGGGAGGAGGAAGGAATGGCAAATTAGAGGAAGTGTAGAAGGGTGCACCGAAGGGAGAGAGAGAGAGAGAGAGAGAGAGAGAGAGAGAGAGAGAGAGAGAGAGAGAGAGAGAGAGAGAGAGAGAGAGAGAGAGAGAGAGAGAGAGAGAGAGAGAGAGAGAGAGAGAGAGTGGAAACAAAAAGAGATAAGAGGAAAACCAGGCAAAAAGAAGAAAAGGATGAGAGAGAAAACAGGGGAGAACAACTTGAAGGAGAGAGGAGAAACAATGAGAGGAGGAGGAAGAAGAAAGAAGAACGAAGAAGGGAGGAAAAGACAATAGGAAAAAAAGTGAAGAAGAAGAAAGGGATGAGGAAAAAGAGAAGGGGAGAACAGATATGAAAGAGCAAAGAAGAAAAAAAAAGAGTGGAGGAGGAGGAAGGGAGAGAAGGAAGGAAGCGAGAACAGAGAGAGAGAGATAACAGTGTGAAGGATGAGAGAGAGAGAGAGAGAGAGAGAGAGAGAGAGAGAGAGAGAGAGAGAGAGAGAGAGAGAGAGAGAGAGAGAGAGAGAGAGAGAGAGAGAGAGAGAGAGAGAGAGAGAGAGAGAGAGAGAGAGAGAGAGAGAGAGAGAGAGAGAGAGAGAGAGAGAATGGAAACTAAAGGAAAAAAATGGTTTGTGTGACACCGTTCATTAATTAAGAGGTAAAAAATGGAGGAGGGAGTGGGAAAAACGTTCTTATAATAGTGTGGTGATGGAGGGAGATGATGATGGTGGTGATGACGATGGTGGTGATGGTGGTGGTGGTGGTAGTGGTGGTTATTGGAGGAGGGCGATGTAGATGTTGGTAGTGGTGATGATGATGTTGGTAGTAACTTTGGTGGTGGTAGTGATGGCAGTTTTGATGGTGATAGGAAGGTATTGATGGTGGTGGTGAGTAGTGGTTGGTGATAATAAGGAGGAGGTGGTGATGATGATGATGGTGATTATAATGATGTTAAAAGTAAAGAGAGTGGTGGTGGTGGTGATGGGGGTGGTGGTAGTGGTGTTGATGGTAGTGGTGGTCAGACAGTGAAGGGGAGGAAGGGCAGGAGGAGGAGGAGGAGGAGGAGGAGGAGGAGGAGGTGATGGTGAAAAATGAAGATGAGGGAGGAAGAGATGGGAGCGATAAGAATGTCATGCTATGGGAAGGGAGGAGGAAGAGAGGAAATGAGGAAGCAAAAAACGGGCGGATGAAGGAAAAAAAGGAAGAGGAAAAACGTGGAGGAAATGCAATAATGGAGAAATAATGAAGAAGAAAAATAGAAGGAAGAAAAAACGTAGAAGAAAGGAAAGAGAGGAAAAGAAATCAGATGGAAAACGAAACGGAGGTAGAGAAAGAAGGAGGAAAAGAGAAAATGAGGAAGAAACGGGCGGATGAAGGAAGAAAAATGAAGAAGAAAAAAGGCTGAAAAAACGTGAAGGGAAGGAATGAATGGAAAAAGTATCTGATATAAAAAGAAACGGAGAGAGAGAAAAGAAGAAAAAACAAAACAGACAGGCAAAAGAAAGGACAAAGAAATAAAAAAAACAGAAATCTAGCAAAAAAGAAAACCAGAAACGATACTGTTGAAATTGAAACGGAAAGGAAAATGAAAAGAAATAGTGAAAATAGGCAACACCAAAACAGAAAGAGAGGGAAAGAAGAGATGGAAAAAAATGAGAATATAGAAATTGATAAGGAAATGAAAATAAAAATAAAATGGAGAAACAGACCTCAGAAAAAAGAAGAAAAAAATGATAAAGAAGCAAATATTGATGATGAAAATTATAAAGTAGGATAAATAAACTAGGGAAACACAAACAAAAATAGATATAGGCAAAAAGAGAGAGATGGCAATCAGGAAAATAAAGTTAATTAATGAAAGAGGTTAGAAAGACGTCAGAGAGAGAGAGAGAGAGAGAGAGAGAGAGAGAGAGAGAGAGAGAGAGAGAGAGAGAGAGAGAGAGAGAGAGAGAGAGAGAGAGAGAGAGAGAGAGAGAGAGAGAGAGAGAGAGAGAGAGAGAGAGAGAGAGAGAGAGAGAGAGAGAGAGAGAGAGAGAGAGAGAGAGAGAGAGAGAGCAGGGAAAAACGAAAAGTAAAAGGAAATAAAATGTTTAGGATGAGAGGGAGAAATAGAGAGGAAGAGAGCGAGGGAGATTGAGAGAGCGCTAGGAATGGAGGCGACAGATGAACTGACACCAACCCGCCTGACATAGATTCCCAACAGGCAGCGAGACATTGCGAACGAAGTAAGAGGAATTATTAAGCCCCGGCCTAGGCTAAGCGGAAGGGAGGGTGAGTGAGTGTCAACAAACTCTCTCGGACTCACGGAAGAGGTGGTTAGGGCTCGGTAAAGTTTCCTCCTCTGCGAACTCTTTCTCCCTCTTTTCCTTCTCTTCACTGTCCGACCACCACCCAGTCTCATTAATTTTAACATCATTATAATCATCATCACCATCATCACCACCTCCTCCTTTCTTAATTCTCTGTTTCGTGGTTTGCTTTTCCGTGACTTTAGCACATTTTCTTAAACGGTTTGGGTCCTACACACACACACATACACACGTTTGATAAGGGTGTTGTTGAAATTGTGTTGGTATTTCTATGGGTGGTTTAATGATTTTAGCAATGGTTAGACAAGGTTTTTCCAGCACCATGAACGTGACAAAATAGTTATGAGAGACTGACTAATCTCCCTTGTGGCCTTTGAATTTTTTTGTTGTGAGAACTAGGGAGAATACACAATACTGGCCAAATTTAACATACATACCTTATCACCTATAGTCAGCAGTAAACAGTTAAAGGGAAAAGGGTGGGAAGTCAAGAGAAACGGAGACAGGTAGGATTAGGATGTCGGCAGGTAAATGTTTGGCAAGGGGTCAGATGAAATTAAAAGTTGCAGGTGAGGTCAAGTAAGTAAGTCAGGTAAGGTCAGGAAGCTCCGCCGGTGAGGTGACTTCGTGGGAAAGCCAACGCCAAAAGGAAGCCGAAAAATATTGAGTTTGTGAGGTTAAGAGGTCTGTTAGCATATTGAATCAGGTGAAGTCAGGATGCTCGGCCGGTGAGGTGAGTTCATGGGAGAACCAAAGCCGTGAAGTATTTAGTTGACATGAGCTGGGACAACCCCCGCGACTTGGATGCATAAACAAAAAGGTTGAGGCAGAGAGAGAGAGAGAGAGAGAGAGAGAGAGAGAGAGAGAGAGAGAGAGAGAGAGAGAGAGAGAGAGAGAGAGAGAGAGAGAGAGAGAGAGAGAGAGAGAGAGAGAGAGAGAGAGAGAGAGAGAGAGAGAGAGAGAGAGAGAGAGAGAGAGAGAGAGAGAGAGAGAGAGAGAGAGAGAGAGAGAGAGAGAGAGAGAGAGAGAGACTGTGAAGTATATAGAAAGGAGATGAAATAGAAAGATACCAGGAAGTATTTATAGAGAGGGTGAGACAAAAGCTGATAAAAAGAAGAAGAAAGGTGGTTGAAGAAGAGAGAGACGGACGTCTATACGGAAACGGAGAGGAGGAGTTAAATAATTATAGAGACAAGGGCTGAAGCAGAGAGAGAGAGAGAGAGAGAGAGAGAGAGAGAGAGAGAGAGAGAGAGAGAGAGAGAGAGAGAGAGAGAGAGAGAGAGAGAGAGAGAGAGAGAGAGAGAGAGAGAGAGAGAGAGAGAGAGAGAGAGAGAGAGAGAGAGAGAGAGAGAGAGACTGTGAGAAATAAATATAATGGATGTGATAAATAGGAAGACATAGACTATCCAAAAAGAAAGAAAGGAAGAGATAGCTAATTGAAGACCGACAGAAGGAGAAGACGGCTGGACAGACTGACATATTAAAAAAGAAAGAAATTAAAATAAGACCAAACATAAAACAATAGAAAACATGAAAGAAACAAAATTCGCAACCTCAGACAACAAGCAAGATTGGTAAGGAGACAGACAGACACAGACAGACAGACGGACAGACAGGAGGAAATTAAGAAAATGATGAAAGAACAGGAGAAGGAGAAGGAAGAGCGGAAGAGCAGAAGAGCAGAAGAGCAGAATAGCAGAATAGCAGAAGAGAGAGAGAGAGAGAGAGAGAGAGAGAGAGAGAGAGAGAGAGAGAGAGAGAGAGAGAGAGAGAGAGAGTGAGAGTGAGAGAGAGAGAGAGAGAGAGAGAGAGAGAGAGAGAGAGAATAAATATAATATCTTGCCAGGTCGTTGAACGGGAAACAATCATGGGAATAAACACACACACATACAGACAAACAAACAAACAAACAGCTCGACGTAGATATATGTTTGGAAATGTTCCCCCGACGCAACACGAACTGCAATACATCTTGGAAAACAGCAATAAAAACGCCACAAACGAACACACACACACACACACACACACACACACACACACACACACACACACACACACACACACACACACACACACACACACACACACACACACACACACACATACCTTCCTTCCCCCCCCCCCCGACCCCACCCCCCCACACACACACACGCACACACACACACACAGATACACACATACCTTCCTCCTTCTCCCCGCCACACACTCACACCCACACAGACACACACATACCTTCCTCCTTCTCCCCGCCACCCACCCACACACACACGAAAGAGTAAATCGATATAAAAGAAGAAAAGGAATGAAGATGCTAAAGATGTAATGAATAGAGGAGATTAAGAAGGAGATATAGAGGAGGCTGTAGTGGGAGATAAAGGATGCTGAGGAGATACTTACTATAGCGATATGGGAGAAAGGAGGAGACAGTAATGGAGAGAGAGAGAGAGAGAGAGAGAGAGAGAGAGAGAGAGAGAGAGAGAGAGAGAGAGAGAGAGAGAGAGAGAGAGAGAGAGAGAGAGAGAGAGAGAGAGAGAGAGAGAGAGAGAGAGAGAGAGAGAGAGAGAGAGTTAAACAGAGACAGAAACACAGAGAGAGAGAAAGAGAGGGAGAGGGAAGGAGAGATGGACGTCCCCGGAGAGTTAACCAATCTCTCCACTCCTTCATCTTTCACGCTGGCAAACTCTGGAGGAGATTACCTTCTCTTTTCTTCCTCCTTTCCTCCCTCGACCCGGCCTCCTCCAACGCGTCGAGGAGGAGGAGGAGGAGGAAGAGGAGGGAGGGAAGAAGAAAGTGTTGATGATGATGTTGATGGAAGTGGTGGAAGAGAAAAAGGAGGAGGAAGCTGAAGAGGAGGAGGAGGAGGAGGAGGAGGCAGATCATTTCCGCTCCTTTCTTTATCGTAATAACATTAATTTATGTTTATTTTTTCTTGTTTATTTTTTGTCATTTTTTTCTTCCGCGGAGAATCTTCGTTAAATAATTAATGACTTTTTAAAATTTTCTCTAAAGCTTTATTACTGTGTTTACGTAATTAGTGTTTTTTTTAGCGTTTTAATTTGTTTGTCTACTGTTTTTTTTTTTTTTCTTGTTCTCGATAATGTCTATAATTTCCTTCTTTACTCTTTGAGGTTTCTTTCAATACCTGATTCTTGTTGTTAATGATGTTAATGTGGAAAGAAGGGAAGAAAGAGCAGAGTGAAGAGAAAGGGGAGGAGGAGGAGGAGGAGGAGGAGGAAGAGGAAGAGGAAGTAAAAGAGAAAAAGAAAGAGTAAGAGGAGGAGGAAGAGGAAGAGTAAATAGAAGAGGAAGAGCAAGAGGAAGAAGAGGAAAAGGAAGAGGAAGTAGCAGAGAAAAAGAAAGAGTAAGAGGAGGAGGAAGAGGAAGAGTAAATAGAAGAGGAAAAGCAAGAGGAAGAAGAAGAGGAAAAGGAAGAGGAAGTAGCAGAGGAAAAGAAAGAGTAAGAGGAGGAGAAAGAGGAAGAGTAAGTAGAAGAGGAAGAGGAAGAGGAGGAAGAAGAAGAGGAAGAAGAAGAAGAGGATGAGCCTCATTACGTCATCTTACCAAATTAAAATCACCTTCATTCCTGTTCATTTCTTTGTTTATTTTATACTTTTTTTTTTATCCTCCGCGCTTCTTCGTTGAGTAATTATTTTCTTATTCTTTTCTTAACGACTTTCTTACAATCATTAGGTGGAGGAGGAGGAGGATTGCTTTCACTTTCTTGACACATCGCGCAAGGAACTTAATTTGTTTTTTTGTGAATAAGCCGATAAATTTTCATTTTCCTTTATGACTGAATTCCTGCTTGACGAGAGGAGTAGGAGGTGGAGGAGGAGGAGGAGGAGGAGGAGGAAAGGAGAGCAGAGAAGAAATAAGAAAAAGAGACGGAGGGCATTGAGCAAAATATCTGAGGGAAACAGAATTTTCAAAATATTCAGAAAAGTTGAGATGGAGGAGGAGGAGGAGGAGGAGGAGGAGGAAGCGGGAGAATAAGACGACGACGACGAAGAGGGAGGAGGAGGGGAAGAAAAAGAAGAAGTAGAAGAAGAAGAAGACGAAGCAGAAGAAAAAAGAAAAAAACGAGAGAAATATTAAAATAAGCAAAAAAGTAAAGTTAGAGCAAAAGATATAACATAAACAACAACAAGACGATGAAGAAAAGGGAAAAATAATAATCAGGGAGAACAAAATAATGATAGTAATAAAATAATAATAAGAAAGAAGGAAAGAAATAAAAAAGGAGGAAGATAAAAATGAAGTAGGAGGAACAGGATGATGATGACAAGGAGGAAGTGGAGGAGGAGGAGGAGGAGGAGGAGGAGGAGGAGGAGGAGGAGGAGGAGGAGGAGGAGGAGGAGGAGGAGGAGAAACACTATAAGGAAAACAAAAGCTAACATAACCAACAACAACAAAAATAAGTGTATATATATCGGAAAAAGACAAAAACTCATTATTTATATTGAACATAACTAGAATTAAACTTGTATTGCGTCATGTATCTTCCTCCTTTCACATATACAAGTCTTTATAGATATAAGAAAAAATACACTCTCTCATTCTCTCTCCTTTCTCTTCTCTCTGTTTCTCTCCCTGCCTCTTTCCTCTCCCTCTTTCTTTCCCTTACACTCCTTACCTCTCACCCTCTCCTCCTCCTCCTCATCTCTCACTCTCCTTCCCTCGCCATCACTGAAGACGAGCGAGAATAATGTTGTGAAAATATACTTTTTTGTGTGTTGCATCTGAAGCCTTGATTGAGATTTCCATATTGGCTCAGAATAGACGAGAGGGAAGGAAGGAGAAGGAGGAGGTTTTTGTATTTGTTTTTGTTATGTATTCAGTGTTATGTTCGTCTAGGGTGGAATACGAAGTTAGGTTTTTGAATGGTGTGGGGTCTCAGTTGTTTGTTGATTTAGATACAACTTTCAATATATGTTTTGTTACTAAGAATCAAAGGAAGGAACAGGAAAACAGGAGTACGATTAGTAGGAAAAGGATGAACAGGCGAAGGAAGTGGGCGAGGATGATATGAAGGAAAAGTGAGAAGAAATAAAGGAGGAAGATAAGCAGGAGTCATATTAATAAGCATAAATAAAGAAAAAAAATATATGGAAAAGAAGACGAAGAAAAGCAGAAGGAAAAAGCAAAGAGGAGGAAAAGGATAAACATTACGAATACGAACTTAGGTTTTTGGCGTCTTAGTTGTTTGTTAATATGAATAAGACCTTCAATATACGTTTTTTACTTAGAGATAAATAAAGAAAGGAAAAACAAGATAAAGAGTTTGAAGTGTAGTAGGAAGAGGAGGAGAGAGAGCAAGAAGAGCTGGGCAAACGTTTGATGCATATTCTGAAGACGAAGCAGCAAGCCCCTTCAAAAAAATAAAAGAAAAAGAGAGAAAGGAAAATAGAGAAGGAAAATCTGAGGAAAAATAAAATAGTTTGTCTTGAGAATGATGAAGGAAATAAACCGACAAAGGGAAGAAGACTCGACAACAAAGGAAAGATTGAATGGAGAGAAAAGGAGAAAAAAAGAGAAAAAAAAGTGAGAGAGAGCGAGGGAGGGAGCGAGCGAAAGAAAGTGAAAAGAGGATAAAAGGTATGCACGGGAAACTTGCAGAAGAAAAAAAAAAAAGAACATTGGCAATGGTGAATTTACTTGTGAAAGAAGAAGAAGAAAGAAAAATGAAGGAGAATGTAAACTGACAAAATAAATGTTTAAGAAAATGAGAAACGAAGGAAAATAGAAGAATTAAATAACAGAACCCTGCAAAAAAGAATAGAATGAAAGAGATTGACGATGTTGAATTAATTTGAGAATAAAATTGTAAGAAAAAGAAAGAGGAGGAGAAAGAGGAGGCGGAGGAGGAGGAGGAAGAGGAAGAGGAGGAGAAAGAGGAATGGAAGGACGAGGAATAGGAGAACAATGGGGATAAGAAATAGACGGAGGAGGAAAGAAGAAGAAGAAGAAAATAAAAAGGAAGAAGAAAAAGAAGATAAAAAGGAAGAAGAAAAAGAAGAAAAAGAAGAAAAAGAAGAAGATGATGATGAAAAGAAAGAAGATGGAAAGGAAGAAGAAGAAGAAGAAGAAGAACAACAACAACAACAATACCAACAAAGAAAATACCCAAAGATAAATGAAAGATGAAAAGAAGAAGAAGAAGAAGAAGAAGAAGAAGAAGAAGAAGAAGAAGAAGAAGAAGAAGAAGAAGAAAAAGATGAAGACAAAGAACAATACCAACAAAGAAAATACCCAAAGATATATGAAAGATGAAAATAAGAAGAAGAAGAAGAAGAAACAGGAAAAAAAAGAAGAAGAAGAAGAAGAAGAAGAAGACGAAGAAGAAAAAGGAAAAAAAAGATGAAGAAGAAAAAGAAGAAGAAGAAGACGATAATGCAGAAGAGGAAACCAACAAAGGAAAACCAATGACAATGAAACAAAAGACAAAGAAAGAAAGAAAGAAAGAAAGAAAGAAAGAAAGAGGAAAGAGAAAACGCCTGATAAAGGACTAGAAAGAGACAGCAACAGATTAAAAAAAAGTCGATAATAAGCTTGAATCGCAGTGGAAGAATTAAAAAAAAGAAAGAGGAGATGGAACTTAATTAAAAAAAGGCTAAGTGAATGAGACTCGAATACGCTAATAAGATGAATCTCTCTCTCTCTCTCTCTCTCTCTCTCTCTCTCTCTCTCTCTCTCTCTCTCTCTCCACCCTCCTTCCCTCCCTCCCTCCCACCCTGCCCTCCTCCCTCCTTCTCCCTCTCCCTCTCTTCAGATCGACGCTAACAGTGGGATAAACAACTCTCTCGACTACGCAAATCCTTCTTCCTCTTGTGATCTGAGCTTCGAAGTCGGATTTGCGAACGTCTCTTTTTTCATACTCCCTCCCACGATCGCCTTCCTCTTCTTCTTCTTCTTGTGCTTCTTGTTGTTGTTCTTGTTCTTCTTGGGAAAAGGGTGAAGGTAAAAAGAGAAAGAGAGAGAGGAAGGAGAGAGGGGGAGAGCAGGAAGGAGACAGACAGGAGATAGCGAGGAAATATAGAAGTGCAAATTGGGAAGGAGGGAAAGAGGGAGAAAGACGAGCGAGAGAGACGGGGAGATAAGGAGCAAGGAGAGATGTAGAGATACGAAAGAGATAAGGAAAGGTACTGGAGGTGGAGGGAAGAGGAAAAGGAGAAACAAAAGAAGGTAGGAAGGAGGGAGAGAAGAGAAAAAGAGAAAGCAATAGGAAGAGAAAGCAAGAGAGCGACGATCTAATGAATAAAAGACAGGAAAGTAAAAATGGAAGAAAGATGAATTAAAGGGGAAAGAAAGAAGAAGTAGAAGTAGAAAAAAAGTATCACTGGAACAAGGAATATATCAAAAGAAAAAGAAAAAGAGGACCTGGGCTTTGATAAAGACGAAAAAGAGAGAAAAAAAACAAAAATCGTGAAAGGAAGAAAGAGAGACAAATTCGGGAAGGTTTAAAAGATGGGAGACATAAAAGCCAAATTTGATGACGGAGGAAGAAGAGGAGGAAAGAAGAATGACTGAATGACGGGAGCAATAAAGAAAAGGAGAGAGCATTGTTGGAATATAGTGGATGAGAGAGAGAGAGAGAGAGAGAGAGAGAGAGAGAGAGAGAGAGAGAGAGAGAGAGAGAGAGAGAGAGAGAGAGAGAGAGAGAGAGAGAGAGAGAGAGAGAGAGAGAGAGAGAGAGAGAGAGAGAGAGAGAGAGAGAGAGAGAGAGAGAGAGAGAGAGAGAGAGAGAGGAAAAAGAGGAATATATGAATAAACTTGAAGGAAAAATAAGCGAAGTAGAGAAAGAGAAGGAAGAAAAAAAATTGAGAAAGGGAGGAATAAGGATAGAACGAAAAATAATTAAAAAGGAATGAAGGAGAAGAAATAGAAGACAAATAAGAGTGGAGAAAAGGAAAAAATAAAGGAAGGGAAAGTGAAAAAAACGAAAAACAGAAAAAAAGGAAAGAAAAGGAAGGAAGTGAGGAAAGTAGGATAGGATTAAGAGAGAAAGGGAAAGATATGGAACTGAGAAAGAATGAAAAAGGAAAGGAAGGCAAGAAAAGAAAGAAGGAAGGGAAAGAGGGAGAGAGGAACAGGAAGAGAGAGAAAGATACGGAGATTAGATGAGAGGAAAGAACGGAAGGAAGGAAGGAAGGGAAGGAAGAGAAAGAAGAGAGGGAGGAGGAACGTGCGACAATATGATGTGTTTATTCAAGACGTAATATGTGTTGTGACGAGATGGAAGGAAGGAAAAAATAACCGAAATTTAGGGGAGGAAAGAAAAAAAGCAGGAGATATTCGACAAGAGGGAACGAGAGTAGAGGAGAGGAGAAAATATTATAAAGAAAAGAAGAGAGGTTACGACATGAAGAGAATGAGAGGAGAGGAAAGGAGAAAGGATAAAAGAGGAAAGGAAGAGAGGAGACGAAATGGAACGTGAAAAGAAAGGAAGAAATTAAAATGAACAGAATACAGAGAGCAAAAGGAAAGGAAAGGATGTGAAAGAAGAGAAAAGAGGAGAAGACGAACAGTAATGAGAGAAAACTAAATGAGAAAAGATATGAAAAAAAAAATGTGACAGCTTTAAAAGAGATTGAGAGGAAAAAAAGAGAATTTGAGACTATATTAGAAAGCAGGAAGAGACTAACGAAAGAAGAGAAAGAGAGAGTAGAAGAGAAGATGAGAGGAGAGGAGAGAGGAGATGAAGAGACAATAGAAGAGAAAATAAGAGCAGTGGAGAGACGAAGAGAGAAGAGAAGAGATAGTAGGAGGAAAGAAGAGAAGTGATGAAGAGGAAATAAAATAGAAAATGAAAAAAGAAGAAAAGATGAAGAGAATTGAAGAGAAACAAACAAAGGGAAGGAAAATCATAACAAAGAATACATGTGAGAACTAAGTAGACTGAGGGAAAGAAACAGTGTAAAGGCCAAGACAGAAACAGACAAACAGACACACAGACAGACAGACAACGAAGACTAGACGAAGAAAATTACTTAGCCTCCTGTCTTCGTGGGGCTAAACTAACGGGAACAGAAGACACATGAAGACAAACGGGAGCGAGAAGATGCTTGGGATTGCTTGAGAAATTCTGCGCATATATAAATAAGCGAGAATGGGAAACTGTTCGGGAAATTGGTGTTTATTTTTTTAATGTTCCGTTTTCTTTAAAGAGGAAGAAGGAACTTTATGGGTAACTGCTTTCTATTAATTATACGTAGAATTAGTATATTTTTTGGTCTGCTGTCTTTAACTACTTCTTTTTTCATCTCTCTATCCCTCTTAATCTCTTTTTAAATGTATTTTTCACCTTTTAGATTACATAGAGCTATACTTTTTTAGTCTGACTTTTCCTATTTTCTTTTTTTCTCTCAAAACACACACACACACACACACACACACACACACACACACACACACACACACACACACACACACACACACACACACACACACACACACACACACACACACACACACACACACACACACACACACACACACACATTTAAATGATGCTTATAGCGTTACGGGGAGAGAGAGAGAGAGAGAGAGAGAGAGAGAGAGAGAGAGAGAGAGAGAGAGAGAGAGAGAGAGAGAGAGAGAGAGAGAGAGAGAGAGAGAGAGAGAGAGAGAGAGAGAGAGAGAGAGAGATCCATCACCTCCATTTCGTTAATTTCCTGCGAACTCGAAGATTCTGTTTGTTTAGCGAGTGTTGTGACAGAGACAGATAGATAGATAAATAGATAGATAGATAGATAGACAGATAGACAGATAGACATAAATAGGCAGATGCATAGCAAGAGAGGAGCCACGTAGAAGTGACGAAGTTAAACTGGAAAAGAAGGGAGAGAATAAAAATAATATTGAAAAAAAGAGAGGAGACAAAAGGAGGATAAATAACGAGAAAAGGAAAGAAGAGAAGGGAAATGATGATAAGAAGAGAGGAGAAGAGAAGACAAGCTTAGAAGTGACGAAATGAAATTGGAAAAGAATGGAAAGGGAAAAAAATGAATATAGCAAGAAAAGAAAGGAGAGAAAAAACACGAGAAATGGAAAGAAGAGGGGAAAGGTACACAGATAGATAGTTGGATACATACATTCATACATAGATAGACAAATAGATAGATAGATAGGTAGATAGACTGATATGTTACTCACGGAAAGTTATTAAGCATATGAGCGTCGGTTTTGTCATTTTTCGTACCAACTGCGTAACCTTAAGCATAATTTCCTGTCATTACCTCCTTCCTGTTCCTGATTGCCTCTTCGGAAACAACAACGGATTAGCCTCAGTTATAAAGTAAGAGCGGACAGACAGTTTGTTCAGTTTTTGATTAACTTGAGTATATACGCTTCCAGTACAACAACCCTCCTTATTTTTTATTGTTGCTTAATTCCTGTTCGATTCCCGTATGGTTCCCGTTTTGTGTTTCTTTTGTTCAATGCTCATATGTTCATAATACATAGATAGACAGATAGATAGATAGAGAGAGAGATAGAGATAGACAGATAGACATATGGAAAGAGAAAGAAAGATATATATTGACTGATATAGAGATTAAACATAGGTAAACAAAAATAACAACAACAACAAAAAAACAGAACACGAATAATAAAGGAAGAAAATGAAAAAAAAGTGAAAAGAAAAGGAAGAAAAAGAAATAATAAAGACGAAAAGAAAAGCAGAAACAGAGAGAGAGAGAGAGAGAGAGAGAGAGAGAGAGAGAGAGAGAGAGAGAGAGAGAGAGAGAGAGAGAGAGAGAGAGAGAGAGAGAGAGAGAGAGAGAGAGAGAGAGAGAGAGAGAGAGAGAGAGAGAGAGAGAGAGAGAGAGAGAGAGAGAGAGAGAGAGAGAGAGAGAGATTGCTTGAGGCCCTTCCTCTAGTTACCATCTTCACTGAATGCCTCCCTATGGTTCTCTGTATACGTTAAGTGATCTTGTGTTCCATCCTCCTTCAGATGTCTCAACGCCTACGTCCCTACCAGCCTCTTAATCCTCTTCCTCCTCCTCTTCCTCCTCCTCCTCCTCTTCACTATCATTCAATTATTTTTCCTTCTCCTCCTCCTTCTCCATTTCAATCTCCTCCTCTTCTTCGTTTTTTCTTTTCTTTTCGTATTTTATTGTCATTTTCTTGATTGTTTATTTTTTATGTTATTTATCTTTTCCTTTTTCTTTTTTTCTCCTCATCATTCCGTTCTTTTTTATTCTTCTCCTTCTCCGTCTCCTCTTTCTCCTCCTCCTCCTCCTCCTCCTTTTTCCTCTCTACTTCTTATGATTATTCTTTCTCTTTTTGCTTCTCTTTTACGTCATTTCCTTTTTTTTTCTTGATTATATATCCTTTTTTCCCTCTTTCTCCTTCTCCTCATCTTCTTTATCTTCCTTTTCTTCTTTCTTATTTTCATTTTCATTTGCTATTTCTTCTCCTCCGTCTGTCTCCTCTCTCTCTCTTCCTCCTTCTCCTTATCTTCTTTATCTTCATTTTCTCCTTTTTTAGCATTTTCATCCTCTTTTTCTTTTCATTTTTCCTCCTCCTCCTCCTCCTCCTCCTCCCTCCTGCTCATCTTCCCCCTCCTCCGCAATTTACAGACGGCGGGAAGAGGAGAGAGGAAGCTCGGAGTGAAGACAGGAATAGTGGATCAAGTTTGTCTGGAAAGGTGCTTTGTTTTGGGGCTGTCTTCTTTGTCTTCTTCTCTTTCTTCTCTTTGTCATTTTTTACTTCTTTTATATCTTGTTTTTGTTCTTGTTCTTGTCTTTTTCCTTATTCCTTCTTTTCCCCTTTCCTTTTTTTCTTCTTTCTTTTTTTTTTCTTCTCTGCATGTTTCTTTTCTTTTTCTTCCATTTCTTTTCAGTTATTTTATGGTTGTCTTCTTTATTTTCGTTTTCCTATTTTTCTTCTTTACTTCAGTTTCTTCTTTTTAGGCTTTTCTTTTTTCTTATTCCTTTGTTCTTTATTCTTCTTTTGTAGTTATCATTTCTCTGTTTCTTTTTTTTATCTTCTTTTTCGTCTTTTCTCTTTCCTTTTATTTTTTTATCTACTGTATTTTTCTCCATCTTTTTTTTCTTTTTCGTTAATTTCTGCTACTTTTTTTATTTTTCCTCTTTTATAGTCTTCTTTTTTATTCTTTTCTCTCTTTTCTTCTCGTAAGTTTTTTATTCTTCTTGTTCGTTGTTCTTGTTGTTCTTGTTCTTTTCTTCTTGTTCATATTTTCTTGTTATTACTGTTCGCCTGTTACTAAGATATTCAACTCATCTCCATACTTCTCAACGCCAACGTATACCTAACAGCCTTCTCCTCCTCCTCGTCCTCCTCCTCCTCTACCTCCTTTTCCTGCTATTGCTTTTCATTCTCTTTCTCTTTCTCCTTCTATTCTTCACCCTCTCCTCCTCCTCCTTGTCTTCTTGCTGATCATTTTCACTTCGGATGTGCGCTTCATTTTGTCACGAACACCACATTTAATCAGTTCTTTCCGACAGCAGTTAGTTCTCCTCTGAGGCTTATCTACACGTCCTCCTCTAGTGCTGTTAGGACTAAAGGGAAACGAGAGTAGTAATGGAAGCGCCTGCAGTTAATCCCGGAGTGAAAAGTGAGAACTGCGGATATTATTTCCTTCTCAATTTCTGTACGTCTCTTCCCTCGTTCAAGCTTACCAACCCTTCAGACACGACGCATCAGAGCCAGTATTCTTAAACCCTTTGGGACTGCCACGCACACCCACCCACATTGAATAAGACTTTCGTAGACGTTGTGAGCATTGGTATGTAGATTTACGGTACCTTTTGATAGCTTTGTGATATAGGATAGTTTGACAAGGCTTCTTAGGATAGTCTGACAAGGCTTCTTAGGATAGTTTGACAAGGCTTCTTAGGATAGTTTGACAAGGCTTCTTAGGATAGTTTGACAAGGCTTCTTAGGATAGTTTGACAAGGCTTCTTAGGATAGTTTGACAAGGCTTCCTAGGATAGTTTGACAAGGCTTCTTAGGATAGTTTGACAAGGCTTCTCTCTCTGTTACATCGGGCCTCTCTCCATTAGCGTTTACCATCCCTGCTAACACACGGTATCAGGAAGGCAGTGAAATGTCGTCATCGTTAATTTATGGCACGTAATGAATCTCCGAGCAGGAAGTGTGTGGGCGGGTAATGTGTCTTTTTTTATCTCGCTCCTAACTCTTCGGGCATTATGAGGCGGCGGACTCCTACACTGTTTAGCGGCGGAATGAATGTAATTTACGCTGAATACGATTTGAGAGGGTGGCATTTGATTATCTTTCTTTCTGTCTCTTTTTCATTCATCTTTTTCTTTGTTAGCTCTTTCTTTGATCTCTTTCTCGTTTAGGTCTTCACTCAGAATTGCCAACTGTTCCGATACTCTACGTGGACAACTGGATATATAGATTTAGTGTTGGAATGCATTAAATTTACGCTGAACGCGATCTGATAATAGTATTTTTAACTTTATTCAGGTCTGCCAACTGCTCCGATGCTCCATGTTAACTGCTGGGTATAAAGATTCAGTATTGGAATGTATTAAATATACTTTGAACAAGATGTGAGGATAGACTATTACCTCTTCTCTCAGCCTTGCCAACCCTTCCGATGCTATATGTAGACTGCTGGGTATAAATATTTAGTGTTGGCATGTATGTAATTTAAGATGGACAAGAACTAAGGATAGCATTTTTTTAGCTCCACTCAGGATTGCCAACTGTTCCGACGCCATATGTGGACTGCTTGGTATAAAGATTTAGTGTTGGAATGTTTTCTTTCTTAGCTGAACATGATCTGAAGATATATTTTTTTTAATTCCACTCAGGATTGCCAACTGTTCCTTTGCTATATGTGGACTGCTAGGTATGAAGATAAAAGTTGGAATGTTTTATTTTTTAGCTGAACACGATCTGAAGATATCATTTTTTAATTCCACTCAGGATTGCCAACTGTTCTTTTGCTCTATGTGGACTGATGGGTAAAGCTTTTAGTGTTTCTGTTATTACTGTTCCATTACTCGTTACTCTTTTATGGGAGTGGAAATTATACGGCAAATATGTAATGTAAGAGGAGTGTAATTGACCCTGAACAAGACCTCTGTGGATTTCATTTCTCTATATTTTGTTTTTTTATACATCTCTTAATTATACGGCAAAGATGTAATGTAATGTAAGATGCGTGTAATTGACCCTGAACAAGACCTCTGTGGATTTCATTTCTATATATTTTGTTTTTTATACATCTCTTAATTATACGGCAAAGATGTAATGCAATGTAAGATGCGTGTAATTGACCCCGAACAACACCTCTGTGGATTTCATTTCTCTATATATTGTTTTTCATGCATCTCTTTCTCTTTAAGGTCTTTATTCACTGCTTCCCCTCTTGGCTCTTCACCCGTCTCTTTGTCTTCCAGTTCTCTACTCATCTCCTTATTAGCCCTTCACCATCTCTTTTTCTCTTTGCTCTTCATTAATCTCTTCCCTCTCTATCTTTTCACTCATTTCTTTCTTTCATCCCTCTCTCTTTCAGCTCAAATCAAGCTTTTCTCTCCTGATACTCTACAAGGGCTTCAGGATATAACGTTTAGTGTTGGAATCCATTAAATCATTGAGCGAGTAGGGTTAAAAGCCTTTATGCCCCTTTTTCCGACAGTTAACTCTTCCCTCAAGCTTGCTAACCCTTCTGATACTCTGCAAAGGCTATAAGGAAGCGTTTAGTGTTAGAACCCATTAAATCCTTCAGCTTAAAACTCTTGATAGCATTTACTTCTCTTTTACAACTTATAATGCTTCACTCAGACCTCCCAACCCTTCTGATACGTTACAAAGACTACAGGATATATCGTTTAGTGTTGAAATTTAGTAAATCTTTGAGCCAAAAGTCTGGATATCATTTACTTCTCTTTTTCGACATTTAATTCTGCACTCAGACTTGCCAACCCGACTTCTCTTTCCCGCTCCTAAAACTGCCAAGTAATGGATTAAATCTCCGAGCAAGGACGGCGTGTATATATTTCCTCTCTCCGCTGCGGGCGAGAGTCAAGGATACATGTAACCGAGGGAGAAAGTGGAGCTCCGAGGCGCAGAGAAATTATTATTATGCAAGGAAAGAATAGTAGGTGTAGCCAGACCTCATCGACTTAGCTATCTACCTCTCGTATTGTGAAGGTGGCTGCTAGTACACGTGTGAATTGTAATGCAAGAGAGATCCAGTGTTATCGAAATGAAGCTGTTTACCTGAGTTTACCTGTGTTTCATGTTCTTAATTGCTTGTAGGTTATTGTTTTGAGTGTTTCAGCCGTTTCGCCATCGCTGGGTTGACTCTACTGGGATAAGTTAGGTTAGTATGGCTTAGATAAGGCTGCACTAGGTTAGATTAGACTGGGATTCGTTAGATCACTCTGAGCTTGATTTAATATAACTGAATTGGGTTTAATATGACTGAGGAGGGCTTGATACTGCTGGGATGGGTTTAATGTGGCTGGACCGGGTTTTATATGGCTGAGCAAGGTTAGATTAGGGTAGGTTAAATTATACCATGCTGGGAGGGGTTTAATAACTCTGGGTTGTGTTAGATTAAGTCGAACTAGGATTAATACGGCTGACTTTAGCTTGATATTGGTGGGTTAGGTCAGATCAGGGTGGGCATTGTTAGCAGAAGTTGAGGTTGGTTTAATCATTTTGGGGTGATTTGGAACACTCTGGATTGGGTTAGATTAGAATGTACTGGAGTTGGTCAGGCTTGCATGGATATGTATATCTTTTTACAGGGAAGGAAGCAGCTCAAGGGCATTAAAAAAGAGTGAAAAAAGCCCGCTAAACGCTACTCCTAAAAAAAAAAAAGTAGAGTGGCCAAAAGAGAGGTCAATTTCGGGTGGAGACTGAATGAGACTGAAACGATTTAGAACAGGTAGGACTGCATCAGGCTGGGTTAAGATCAGGTTGGAGTGGCTCAGATCAGGTAGGGCTTACATAACGCTGGGTTCGATCAGGCTTGGTGAGATAAGGCTGGCGTCGTCTTATCTCGGCTCTCTATGATCTGCTTATTCCAGCTCAGTCAGGTGCCGGATGCTGCCCTCAGGAGATCTCTGTTAATACCAAGCTGCTGATGGTGATGATGTGTCTTGCCGCTCTGTGCTGTGTGGAAGTGGCCTCGTCTTGTGTTGCATTGAGGCTGCCTTGTGTTTTTGCTGTGCTGAGTCTTGTTAAATGTAATCTTTCTAGACGAGAGGAAGAGCTAAAACGTCAAATCCAGCTCATATACTCAGCGCCATGCCCTCTCATCTCTTCTTCATAAATATACACACATCCACACATCCACACACACACACACACACACACACACACACACACACACACGCACGCACGCACGCACGCACGCACCCGCACACACACACACACACACACACACACACACACACACACACACACACACACTAAATGATGTTGTAATTGTTGTTTAAGAGGGCGAACCTTACCTTGCCTTACCTTACCTTCCTTTACTTTTCCTCTTCTCTCTTCTCTTCTGTCTTCTTCTTTTCTCTTTTCTTCCCTTCTCTTTTCTTTCTTCACCCTGTCTTACTTTACCTTCCTTTCACTTTCTATCCCCTCCCTTTCTTACCTTACCTTAATTCACCTTCCTTTCCTTTCCCTTCCCTCCCCTTTTCTTCACTTTCCTTCTGTTTCTTCCCTTCCCTTCCCCTCCTTTCCCTTTTCTTCCCTTCCCTTCCTTTCCCGTCCCGTCCCTGCCCTTCCATTCCCTTTCCTTCCCTTCTCTTCCCTTCCCTTCCCTCTCCTTCCCTTTCCTTCCCTTCTTTCCCCTCCTCTCCCCTCCACATCCCTTCCCTTCTTTCAATATACCTTCCCTTTTCTTCTTTTCCCTTCCTTTATCTTACTTTACCTTCCTTTTCCTTATATTTTCTTCCCTTCCTCTATCTTACCTTACTTTACCTTATCTTACCTTAAATTACCTTCCTTTCCTTTTCCTCGTCTTCCCTTTCATTATCTCACCTCCGAGACTACTTCGTTATGCTCTTTGTGTGTGTGTGTGTGTGTGTGTGTGTGTGTGTGTGTGTGTGTGTGTGTTATCTCTCGTTCGTTGTAAAATGTTCACTCTTCCTCTTATTTATTTTCTTTCCTACTGCGTCTAATATTTTATGCATTCCATCATCTTGGGAGGAATTTCCTTTGAGTACGCGCGCACACACACACACACACACACACACACACACACACACACGCACACACGCACACACGCACACGCATATGCATACTCCCCCCCCCCCTCCCTCCCTCCCCTTCTCTCCACTTTGACATATACCCCCCCACTCACCCCAACACACACAAAGGCATATACTCTCCCTACCCTCCCTCTCTTTTCTTTTATTTTCTCCCCCCCTCCCAAGACACACACACACACACACACACACACACACACACACACACACACACACACACACACACACACACACACACACACACACACACACACACACACACACACACACACACACACACACACACACACCCCCCCACACACACACACACACACACACACACACATTTTGACAGGGAAGAAAGCCAGGCGTACGAAGCGAACTCAGTCGTTCCCCTCAAATAAACGTAAGAGCATCGCAAATTCCGGAAGAACACGCCGATGAAAATGAGGCAAAATTCTGGTGTGCTAGGTCGACGGCGCACACACACACGCACACACACACACACAAAAAAAAAACTCCCGCCACTTTCCTCATTTGTATATACCTCTCAAGCGTTGCTGTTTACCCTCCTCCTTCCCCTTCCTCTATCTCGTCCTCCTCCTCCCTCTCCTTCTAGTTAATATACGTTAAGGAAGGAATGAAAGAAAGCAGGCACAAATTGAACGCAAATTTTCACCTTCTCTCATATTAAAACACACCTTCGCTTCTTCACTTTTCCCTATATCTTCATCCTCGTCCTCCTTCACCTCCTTCTCCACCTCCACTCCTTTTTGTTTATATACGAAGGAAGGAAGGCAGGCAGGCAGGCAGGCGGCAATAAATCCAACACTTATACTTTTCACCTCGCCTCTCGCATTAGAACACCAACCCGCTGCTTCACGTTCCTCCTGTAAACCCGCTAAAACACGTCCCTCCGCGCAGGTGTTTCCGCTGGCCGCTGGTAATTCGTGTTACGTTCACCTGTTGGCCGATCTTTATCCCTCGGGTC
The DNA here is from genome assembly GCF_024679095.1 of Eriocheir sinensis. Taxonomy (NCBI): domain Eukaryota; kingdom Metazoa; phylum Arthropoda; class Malacostraca; order Decapoda; family Varunidae; genus Eriocheir; species Eriocheir sinensis. The sequence goes on from NC_066549.1 coordinate 1,055,325, forward strand.
TGGCGGCGGGCGGTGCGCGGGGAATACACGAGAGGGAGGTGGTGGTGAGGGAAGGGGGTTGGGAATAATAAGAGAGAGTTGGGGCGAGAAAGGAAGGGGACAGGAAGGGGATAGGAAGGGTAAGGAAGAGGGAGGCAGGGATGTGTCAGAGTGGAAGTGGCAGGGTGAGAAAGGGAGAGAAGGGAGGAGATGGAGAGTGGGAGGATAGGAGAGAATAGGTAGGAGAAAAAGAGGGATAGTGGAGTGAAGGAGAGAGAAGGAATGAGGATAGGAGGGAGGAATGAGGATGGGAGTGAAAGAAGGAGGGAGGATAGGAGAGAGGGAGGTTGGGAAGAAGAGGGTGAGGAGAGAGAGGGAATTGAAGAGAGGTAGACAAAATTGAAAAGGGATAGACAGACACAAAGTTAAACAGATAGATAGATAGATAAATAGAAAAAAATAGATAGAAAGATCAAAAAACTTCTCAAACAAATCATATTATCAACCACTCTCCACTGACTAAACAAAAAATAATTGGCGTTGATGAAAAACAACAACAACCTTCAGCTTCCTATAACGAACACTAACAAGGTCACAAACCTTATAACCTTTTGGCTTCATTAAATAACTCTCCCCCGTGACGCCCAATATAGGAAGGGAACACGAGCTAAGGGAATCAGGGAAGGGCTTAGCAAGGGTGTGGATTCGAAGTCGGAGTCGGGGTCGGAGTCGGAGTCGGGGTCGGAGTCGGAGTCGGAGTCGGAGTCGGAGTCGGGGTCGGAGTCAGAGTCGGAGTCGGTAAACATATCTCTTGACACCGACTCATTTACGATACGTGTGATGTTGTGTGGTTGGGTGTGGTGTGTTGTGTTACTGGGTGTGGTGTGTTGTGTGACTGGGTGTGGTGTGTTGTGTGGCCGTGTGTGGTGTGACTGGATGTGGTGTGTGGTGTGGCCGGGTGTTATATGGTGTGTGATGTGTTTCCATAAGTTCCCAGGAGGCAGGACAGCAAGGTGAGAGAGGGCCTGATTTCCCTATAGTGGATTCGATGCTGTAGATGAGGACAGGGAAGGAAACAAAAATGATTAGGAAGTAGAGGAGGAGCAACTGAAATACGAGGAGAACGAAGCTAATTTGCTCTGATTATCTCTATAGAGGATTCGAGTCTATGATAAATGATAGGGAAAGAAAATAAAAGGATTAAAAGTGGGAAGAAGAGGAGGAGGAGGAGAGCGAAGATGGTGTATCCAGAGTCTCTAAAACGGATTCGATACCATAAATGATAAGAAGGAAGGAAACAAGAAGGATTAAGAAGAGGAAGAGGAAGAGAAACTGGTTAACAAAGATGAGATTCTAGTGCATAAAATATGAGAAGCAAGGCAAACAAAGGAGGAGGTGGAGGAGAAGGAGGGAAGAGGAAGATAAAAAGGAGGAGAACAAGGATTGGGTTTTAGACTATACACGGCAATAGAAAAAGAAAGAATACGATTAGAAAGAGCAAGAAATAAAAACAAAGGAGGAGGTGGAGGAGAAGGAAGGCTGGGAAGAGGAAAATAAAAAAGGAAAATAACAAGGATTAGATTCTATACTATACATGGCAATAGAAAAAGAAAGAATACGATTAGAAAGAGCAAGACGGAAAAACAAACAGTAGGAGAACGAGGAAGGGACTCTAGACCATAAAGAAGGAAACTTATGGAGGAGGAAGAGTAAGAGGAAGAGAAACAGGACGAGAACGATAATGGCTTGAACGAGCAGGGAAAGTAAGTTATGTCGGGCGAAGTGGAAGCACAAGAGAAGCTGAAAGAGAACAGAGGAAAGAAAGAGGAGAACTGAAAGAGGAGATGATGTCCCGTGCATGAAGAGAAAAAAAAAGGGAGGAAAGTTAAGCAGGAAAGATGTAGAAACGGAAGGAGAAAGAGGATTTGATGTTGTGCAGGCAAGCAGAGAAAGACGAGAGGAAAATTACCCTTGCATATCATTTGGTTTCTCATCTAACGTCCCATTTTTGTCAGACATTTCTGTCAACTCACAAGTCTAGCTCTTTTGTCTCCTCTTGTCACATGTCGCCAGAGAGGGTCATGCATTCTGACCTCCCCCTGTCCTGAAGTGATAGAGAATTCCAAAAGATATTTCAGAAACGGTTCGAGAGGTAGACTTTTATTAAAGGCTTTGGAATTCCACCGTGGGCTTCTCTCTCAACAGGCAAGCTAAGGGAGGGCTATCTTACAGAAACGGGTTATCTCTCTACGGAAGGGCTTAAGCCCCCTTATCACAATGAGGTCCTATCTCTTGGCCTGAGAGCTTAAATAAGGGCTTGTCTCTAAATTGGAAGGCTAAGGCAAGGGTCTTATCCTAAAAAATGATTATGTAAGTATTTACGGAAGGGGCTCATCCTTAAAGAAGGGCCTGGGAGCTTAAAATTAAAGCCTTATATCACAGCAGGACTTTAGCAGGAGTAAAAAAAAGGGATGAGATTTAAACAAGTGAAGATAACCAAGAGCTCAGTTTAAAAGAAGGGCTCATCTCTTGGCCTAAGAGCTTAAAATTAAGGGCTTATCTCTTAATGGGAATCCTTTAGGCAGGGGTAACTTCAAAAGAAGGGCTTATACCTCAACAAGGGAGCTAACCAAGGGCTCGACTCAGAAGGGCACCTTCAAAGACGCTTTTATCCCGAACGAGGGTGCCGCCGGAGGTCATGGCCGCCACTTCAGCCTTCCACAAAGCCGCCTCCGATTCTCCAGACCGCCGCCTCTGTGGAAGATAAAAGCCGCCCTGCTAAGTGGCGGGCCCTTGCCTAATAAGGATTATTCCGGCAACCTTGAGACCCGCTGGACGGGAGAGGGAGAATGCGAGGTGCCTGTGGTGGAGGTGTTAGAACGTTGACTTCCTGTTCTTGATGCGAGGTGCCTGTGGTGGAGCTGTTAGAACGTTGACTTCCTGTTCTTGATGCGAGGTGCCTGTGGTGGAGCTGTTAGAACATTGACTTCCTGTTCTTGATGCGAGGTGCCTGTGGTGGAGCTGTTAGAACGTTGACTTCCTGTTCTTGATGCGAGGTGCCTGTGGTGGAGCTGTTAGAACGTTGACTTCCTGTTCTTGATGCGAGGTGCCTGTGGTGGAGCTGTTAGAACGTTGACTTCCTGTTCTTGTGGCGGCAGACGGAATAAAATGGCCGAAAGGAGATGAAACATGTAAGAGAAGATGTACGTTGACCCAAGATGAAGAGGATGTCTCGGGTAAGGAAAAGAAAGATCGACTTTGTGATTTTGTAAGTGAGGAACAGAAGGAAAAGAACGTGTTGATGTCGAAACGGAGAATAAAAACTTCACGTGTTGGTTGACTGAAAAGACGTGAAGACTAGGAAAGGGAAAGAAATCTCGTTCTTGTTCCTTGTGGCTGTGAAACGAAAATAAACTGTCGTGAAGAGATGAAACGTAGAAGAGAAAGTGTTCGTGTTGATTAACTATGAAGAAGAAAAAAGAAAGACAGGAAAATAAACCTCCACTTCATGTTCTTGTGGATGGGAAGACAGAAAAAAATAACCAGGGCGAAAAGAGATGAAACGTAGAAGAAAAAAAAAGGGTTCACTCTGATTTGTAGGCAAGAATAATATTTTGCTGTCTTGGGAAAACAAACAAAATCTCAACTTCGTGTTCTAGTAGAATAAGAAACTGTACGTGTTTGACGTGACGAATATTTTGCTGACTCGGGAAACGAAACAGTTCTTTTGGCTGGTAAACTGAACGAACTCTATGTGAAGAAGTGAAACGTAGAATAAAAAACTGTTCGGGCTGACTCTGGCTGCGAAGACGTGAAGAGTGTTTTGCTGTTTCGGGAATAAAAAAGAAAACCCAACTTCGTGTTCTTGTGACGGAAAGATGGAAAAAAATGAAGGTGAAGAGCTGGAACGCAGAGGTTAAACTTTTCGTGTTGACTGTTACAAAACCTCGACCTCGTGTTTTTTTAAGGATAAACTAAAAGAAATGGACGTAAAAAGATGAAAGTTAGACGTTGAATTACTTGGATATATTGTGGAGGCCTGTCTCCTAACACCGCTGCCCGTTATTTCTTCTCTATCTCTCATTTCCCAATTCTCTTTGTCCATTCTCTCTTCCTTTCCTCCTTCCCTTTCCTATCTTCTTCCTCTCCCTTCCTCTCTTCTTCCCTCCGGCTCTCTCTTCCCTTTCTTCTTTCTTTCTATTTCTTTCTTTCCTACTCCAGTCCCTCCATCCTTTCTTTCCCAGCTTTGCGTCATTCTTTCTCATTGTGCTCCCAACAACTTTCCCGCTCCTCTTTTCAACTTGATTACTGCAACACCCAATATTCATCTTCTCCTCCCCCTCCTCCTCCTCCTTTTGAAGTTCCTAGTCGTCCTCGTCCCCTTCCTCCTCTTCTTTTTCATATGATTCATGCTGTTACAAATTGTCTTCAGCTTTTCCTCCTCCTCCTCCTCCTCTTCCTCCTCCTCCTCCTCTTCCCTCCTCCTCCTCCTCGTATTACATGTTTCTTCTCTTTTTTCTCCTCCCCCTCCTCTTCCTCTTTCTCCTCCTTCTATACCTCTCGCTCCCACGAATGTCTCCTCCTCCTCCTCCTCCTCCTCCTATTATTACATGTTGCTTACCTTCTTTCTCCTCCTCCTCCTCCTCCTCCTCCTCCTAATTTTCCTTCGTTATCGAGAAAGACGAAGATGATGACAGGAATGAAGAGATGAGGAGGTAAACGATGGAGGGGAGGAGAATGAAGAGGAGGAGGAAGAGGAGGAGAAGGGAGTTTGGGTTAATAATGACCTCCTCCTCTTGTTCCTCCTCCTCCTCCTCCTCCTCCTCCTCCTCCTCCTCCTCCTCCTCCTCAACATCTTTCTCCATCTCATAAATTGTCTTCCTGCCTCTTCATGTCACCCTTTACCTTCCTCTTCTTCTTCCTCCTCCCCCTCCTCCTCCTCCTCCTCCTCTCTCTCTCTTCCTCTCCCTCTCTCTCTTTCTCTCTCTCTCTCTCTCTCTCTCTCTCCTTTCTTTCTCTTCCTTTCTCTCCATTTGCTTTCATCTTCTCCTCTTCCTCCTTCCTTCCTTTTCTCCCTCCTGATGATTTCCTCCTCCTCCTCCTCCTCCTCCTCCTCCTCTTCGTCTTTCTCCTCTTCTTCCTCCTCCTCTTCCAGTTTCAATCTTCCGTCTTCTTCCGTCTTCCTCTTCCATTGAAAGTTTCCTCTTTGTCTTAATCTTATTCTCATGTTACTTTATCATAAGAGAGAGAGAGAGAGAGAGAGAGAGAGAGAGAGAGAGAGAGAGAGAGAGAGAGAGAGAGAGAGAGAGAGAGAGAGAGAGAGAGAGAGAGAGAGAGAGAGAGAGAGAGAGAGAGAGAGAGAGAGAGAGAGAGTATTTAGTAAGACAAGATTTATTGCGTCCTTGCTCCCTCTCTCTTTCTCTCTCTCCCTCCTCCTCCTCCTCCTCCTCCTCCTCCTCCTCCTCCTCCTCCTCCTCCTCCTCCTCCTCCTCCTCCTCCTTCTCTTTCGTCACCTTGCGTTATTAATTGTTTTTTCTCCTCCAATAAATCTCTTTATGAACGCATCACATTGCGTATTCATTTATCACACACACACACACACACACACACACACACTGCGATATGGAATTATAAGAATCAACTGTTTTTGCACTTAATACTTCTGCAGGAATGTTGTTGTAGTGGGGGATGACTTTTGCAGGAAGGAAGGTTGTTGCAATGTTTTTTTTTTTTTGTCGATGTCTGTACTGCGTGGGCCTTGCTTGAATCCGTAAACCGTTATTTCTAGTTCTTCAATTTTATAATATACCTCACTTTTTCCAGTCCATTTTTATCTATATATTTCCATTTTCCATTTTTCATTTGCATTCCATATTTTAGTTTTACATTTTTCATTCTCACACTTTTTCTTTTCTTTTTTTCCTTCGTGTGTGTGTGTGTGTGTGTGTGTGTGTGTGTGTGTGTGTGTGTGTGCGCGTGTGCGTGTGTGCGTGTGCGCGCGGGTCGGAAACCCATTGCACTCATTGTAAATACTTTAAATCTTGAACTTGGAAGGATTACGAGAGAGAGAGAGAGAGAGAGAGAGAGAGAGAGAGAGAGAGAGAGAGAGAGAGAGAGAGAGAGAGAGAGAGAGAGAGAGAGAGAGAGAGAGAGAGAGAGAGAGAGAGAGAGAGAGAGAGAGAGAGAGAGAGAGAGAGAGAGAGAGAGAGAGAGAGAGAGAGAGAGCATTATTGGAGTTCTTATTGCCCACAGCCAATCCTGGAACGCCTGATTGGAATGCTGGAATGGCTAAAATGGGGGGTAAGGAGGGAGGGCGAGGGGGAGAGAGGGAGGGAAAGAGGGAGGGAGGGAGAGAGGGGAGGAAGGGGGGTATATGCAGAAGAAGGGAAATAGTTGGAAGCGAAAAGGAAGGAAGGAAGGAAGGAAGGAGGGAGGGAGGAAAAGAGGGAGAGAGGAGGGAGGGAACTATGCAAAAGGATGGGAGGGAGGAAACAAGGGAGAGAAAAAAACCTGCAATGAAGAGGAAGGGAGAGAAGGAAGATAGGAGGGAGAGTGGAAAGAGGGGAAGGAGAGAGAAAGGAGGAACTAAAGGAGAAAGAGACAGACGAAGGGAGAAAGCGAAGGAAGGAGGGAAGGAGGAATAAAAGGAAGGAGATAGAAGGAGGGAGGAAAGGAAGACAGGATGATAAGGTTAAATAAGGTCAAGTAGGAGTGAAGAGAGAGAGAGAGAGAGAGAGAGAGAGAGAGAGAGAGAGAGAGAGAGAGAGAGAGAGAGAGAGAGAGAGAGAGAGAGAGAGAGAGAGAGAGAGAGAGAGAGAGAGAGAGAGAGAGAGAGAGAGAGAGAGAGAGAGAGAGAGAGAGAGAGAGGAATAAAGGAGGAGATTTCGATAAGTAGAATGGATATAAGAAAAAAAAAAAAGGGAGGAGAGAAAAAAAATCAACTGGAAAAAGGTAAAAGAGAAATGAGAAAAGAAGGAAAATTAAGGAAAGGAAGGAAAAAAAGTTTGAAATAAAAAATATGGAAATGAGATGAGAAAAGTTGAGAAAAGAGAAAAGAGGAGAAATTAACGAAAAGCGAAAAGAACAAAGAAATATTAAGAGAAGGGAAAGAAAGAGAAAATTGATAGAGGAAAGGAGAGGGGAGGAGGAAGAGGGGAGTTAACTGTGCGGGGAATTATGAGAAAAAACGAGGAGGAAGAGGAGAAGGAGGAGAAGGAGGAGGAGGAGGAGGAGGAGGAGGAGGAGGAGGAGGAGGAGGAGGAGGAGGAGGAGGGGATGTTACACGAAACTGATATGCTGGGACAGGCAGTTGAAATCGGTATTATCTTGCGGGAATAAGATTGAAGGAAGGCAGTGATACGAGGAGGAGGAGGAGGAGGAGGAGGAGGAGGAGGAGGAGGAGGAGGAGAAGTTTCGATGAGATAGAGAGGATAAGGAGGATGAGAAGAGGGCGCCATCAGAAGAAATGAGGTGGAGGAGGAAGAGGACGAGGAGGAGGAGGAGGAGGAGGAGGAGGAGGAGGAGGAGGAGAAAATAATATTTTTAATAAGAACAACAGGAAACATGGAAACACGGACGATCAGGCAACAGATAGACTAATAAATTATAACGAGTGTTCCTGCCCTCATAGATATAATAGTAATAATAATAATAATAATAATAATAATAATAATAATAATAATAATAATAATAATAATAATAATAATAATAATAATAATAATAATAATAAGAAGAAGAAGAAGAAGAAAGAGGAAAAGTAAGAATGGGGGAAATGAAGTGCAAGAATACAATAGAAAGTAATAAAAGAATGAAAATATGGAGAAAACTCGAAAAAATAATTAAGGAAAAGAGAAAACGAAAGAAAGAAACCTAAGTAATAAAAGATGATAAAATATAAACAAAGACTAAGCAAAAAAAAAAAAAGAGAGAGAAGAGAAACTATAGACGATACAACTGGAATCAGGAATCGGGAATGAGCTGGAAGGAAAGAACTTGGCCAAGCGGAAACGGAGTGGGAATTTAACACTGGGAATGGCCGCTCGCCGCTACACGAAATGGGAATGATTGTATTGTGGTGGGAATGGGATGAAAAGGAGGAGGAGGAGGAGGAGGAGGAGGAGGATAAAGCGAAGGGGAGGTAGTGGATTTAGGGATTAGAAGAAAGGGAGATGAACGAAAGGGGAAGGAAGGAGAGGGAGAGAGATGGAGGGAAAGGAAGGGAGATAAACATGAGAATTGAAATAAAGAGTGGAGGAAAAGATTGTAGAAAGGAAGAGGAAAAGGGATAAGGAGGAAAGACAAATTGGACGAAATGGAAAGGAAGCGATAGAGAGGTAGACTCGGAGAGAGGGAGGAGGAGAGGGAAGAAAGGGAAGGAGAAATAGGACTTGAAGGAGAGGAAAAAAGGAGGGAATAGAAGGAAAGAAGGAATATTAAGAAAAGGATCAAGGAAAGGGAAAAAAAACGAATGAAAAGAAGGAAAGAGGGAGAATTAAAGAGAATAAGAGGAAGAAGAGAAGAAGGAAGGGTAGGGAAAGAAATAATGAAATATGGAAATTGTTTGAAAGGAAGGAAAGGAGGAAGAGAGGGAGACAGCGAATATTAGGAAGGAAACAAAGGGGAAGAAAGAAAGAGAATATGAGAAAGGAAAGGAGGAGGAAGAAGGGATTAGGAAGGGAATAAAGAACCTGACTTAAATGAACAGAACGATGATAAACTACAGGAATAAGAGGAAATTTCATTAAGGATTAAAAAATAAGGAAGAATAAATTAATGAAATTGGAGAAACGGGAAGAGGAACAGAGAAAAAGTGAAGAGGGAGGAGGAGGAAGAGAAAGAGGAACAGGAAGAGGAAGAGAAAGAGAAAGAAGAAGAAGCAGAAACAGAAGAAGACGAAGAAGAACAAGAACAAGAACAAGAATAAAAACAAGAAGAAGAAGAAAAAGGAGAAGAAGAAGAAGAAGAAGAACAAGAAGAAGAAGAACAAGACCAAGTAGAATATCAAAAAGGAGAAACAGGAAGAGGAGAAAGCGGAAAGAGAAGAAGGAAGATGAAAGAGGAAGAGAAAGAGGAAGAGGAGGAAGAGGAGGAGAAGGGGGAGGAGGAGATAACTCAGGGGAATGAACGGGAGGCAGAGACTTAAGGGAACGGGATGATGCAGAGGTTGGTGGGAATGGGCATAGTGGGAATGGCGTCTGGAATAGGGAATGAACTGACTGGAATTGAACTCATAAGATTATAGTTGTCTCCCTCTCTGAGAAGGCAAGGAGGAGGAGGAGGAGGAGGAAGAGAAGAAGAAGAAGAAGAAGAAGAAGAAGAAGAAGAAGAAGAAGATGATAATGAAGAAGGGGAAGATGATGAAGAACAAGAAGGAAACGAAGTAGAGGTAGAAGAGAAAAGGAAGGAGGAGGAGGAGGAGGAGGAGGAAAGCGAAAAAGACGAAAAAGAAGAAACAGAGAAAGGGGAACAGTAGCAGCAGCAGCAGTAGTAGTAGTAGTAGTAGAAGTAGTAGTAGAAGTAGTAGTAGTAGTAGTAGTAAACATAGTAGCAGTAGTAGAAGTAGTAGTAGTAGTAGCAGTAATATTAGCAAGAGGATGAGGAGGAGGATTAGGAGGAGAAGGAAGAGGAGAAATTTGTATGTTAATTGTAATCCCAGACAGTGTGTTTGCCTACGTTGATGTCTGGTGTGTTCCATTGATGGCTGGAGGAAGAGGAAGAGGGAAGGAGAAAGACATGGAGGAAGGGAAGAGGATTAGGGAGAATGAGGAAACCAACGATAAAGAGTAAGGCAAAAGGGAGGAAGAGGGAAGGGAGAATGCTGGAAAGAGGGGGAGGTTAAGACGAAATAAAGAAGGGGAAGAGGAGGAGGATGATGCTGATGAAGAGGACGGGAAAGATAAAGAGAGAAAAGGAAGATAGGAATACAGAAAGGAGGAAGAGAGAAAGATATTGCCGGGATATGAATGAAGAAGAGAGGAAAGAAGTTAAGAAAAGAAGGAAAGAAGAAAAGAAGGAAGGAAGGAGAGAAAGAAGAAAAGAAAGGAAAAGAAAGAAAGGAGTAACAGATGAAAGGAATGGAGAAGATAAATGGATGTTGAGAGAGAAAGAGAGAGAGAGAGAGAAACCGAGAAATCGAGAGCGAGAGAAAGAGAAACCGAGCTCATGAACGAGAGAAACCGAGAGAAAGAGAAAGAAAGAAATAGAGATACAGAAAAAAAGAAAGAACCTCAACCAAAAAGTATTGCCCCGAACCACACATTCTCACAGTGCTCTCAGATACAAAGAAAAAGAGAAGCAGGAAAAATAAAAATGACCCCTGTTCTTTTTGGGGGCCATTATATATTTCTTCGGGTGGTGCTGGGAAGTGACCTCGACATGGATTCGCTTTTACTGCCTTCAATTACTCCCGTCGCGCCCGTGAGCTTGAGGCAAAGAATTAGTAAAGGCGTCCATTGCTATAGTGTATGTGTGTGTATTTTGTTTGGAGAAGGAAATGGGGATAGGGAGAGGATAGGGAGGAATAGGAAGAGAAAGGTTAGGAGGGAAAGAGTAAGAAGGGAGAAGGGTAGGAAAGGAAGAAGGATATGGAGGAAGGAAGGAGAGAGGAAAGGGTGGGGGGAAGACAAAGGGAGGAGAAGAAGGATAGGAGGGATTAGTATATAGTGGAGGATAGGTAAGGGGAAGGAGTGTGAAGAGATAAGGAATGGAAGGTGTGGAGAGAGAGAGAGAGAGGGAAGGATAGGGAAACATGAGAGGAGAAGGAGGTGGAAGGTAAATAGGATAGGGAGGAAGGAAGGAGAGGAGGAAATATGGGAGAGAGCACGAGAAGGGGAGGAAGAAGGAGAGGGAAAGGAAAGGATAGGAAGGAAAGGAGAGGGAAGGGAAGATAGGTAGAAAGAGGGAAAGTTATGGATGATGTAAAATTTGAGCGGGAATAAAAGCGAGAAGTGAGGATAAAGCTTTTTTGTTATGATGCACGCAGTTCCGAAAAAAATACCGTGCCTATCTTTTTTTTGATTGGTTGAGTCGGTCCTTTCTTCCATTCTTCCCTCTTTTTTCCTCTACCTCCTATTTTCTTTCCCATTCTTCCTCTCTTCTTCCTCGTATACCTTTTGTTTGATCCATTAATAATCCTCTACCTTTTTCTCCACTATATTTTCCTCCCTTCTCTCCTTCCTTTCTCTCCTCCTTCCTTTCCCTTGCTTCTTTTTACAGTCCTTTTCATTCCTATTTTCCTGTCAACCTATCTTTTCTTTCTTTTTTCTCTCCTTCTTTTCCACTCCTTCCTTGACTTCCCTTTTTTTTTTGCCTTCCTGTATTTCCTTCTCTCCTTCCCTTCATTATTTTCCCTTCCTTTCTTCCTTCATTTATTTTCTTCCTCCCTTTTCTTCCCTTTCTCATATGTTTGCCTTCCTGTATTTCCTTCTCTCCTTCCCTTCGATATTTTTCCTTCCTCTCTTCCTTCGATTCTTTTCTTCCCTTCTTCACCCCTTCCTTTCTTCCCTCTATCTCCTTCCTCTTCTCTCCCTTTCCTCTTTTTTCTTTCTTTCCTTTCCTTATCCCTTCGCTCCCTTCTCCCCTCTTTCTTTCCCTCCTCATTTCCCTCCGTCCCACATTTCCCTCTCCCCTTCCTCTTCCCCTCTACTCCTCCCTTCATCCCTCATTTCCCTTTCCTCTTCCTCTTCCCATCCCTCGTTCCCTTCATCCCTTTCTCCCTTTCCCCCTCCTCCTCTTCCTCATACTAATCACTGGCTTATATTTCACGCTTTCCTTTCAGTTCGTAATTGGACCTCAGCGCTTTCATATTCCTCAGTGCCTGAACCTCTCTCTGCTCCTCGCTCGCTCCTTCCTGATACGTTCCTAACTAACTAACTAACCAACTTCTTGCAGACGGAGGGAAAGACTAGGAATATGGCTGGTGTTCATTAATTAACCACGTATGTATGTAGGTGTTTGCTTGTGTGTGTGTCTGTGTGTGTCTCCATGGTTACAGTTCGCACACGTTTCAAATTACGTATTGTGTGCAGGTCTTCGCTGAGAGGCAATTGGCGTGTAACGAGAGAGAGAGAGAGAGAGAGAGAGAGAGAGAGAGAGAGAGAGAGAGAGAGAGAGAGAGAGAGAGAGAGAGAGAGAGAGAGAGAGAGAGAGATAGATAGAGAGAGAGAGAGAGAGAGAGAGAGAGAGAGAGAGAGAGAGAGAGAGAGAGAGAGAGAGAGAGAGAGAGAGAGAGAGAGAGAGAGAGAGACAGAGACAGAGAGAGAGAGAGAGAGAGAGAGAGCGCAACTAGAGAGAGAGGAGGTGCAGTCTTGGTGGAAATGGTGTAAGGTTGTGAGGTCTCTTGGCGTGGCTGACGTGGGGTGGGGAAGAAGGGAAAGGCGTTGGTGTGGAAGGAAGGGTGTGTGTGTGAAGATAAGTTAAGTGTAATGGTCTAAGGTTGTCAGGTATCGTGTGTGCTTGACGTATGGTGGGAAAGAGAGGGATGGGCATGGGTGTGGGTGAGTGTGGAAGGAAGATAAATACTGGTGGAAAGGTTAGTTCATGAATGCGTTATGTATGTATGTACCTTCTAATTTCGAAGAGGAGGAGAAGCGAGGAGAAAGAGGCGGGTGGGTAGAAAGGTTAGCTCATGAATAAGGTATGTATGTATGTCTCTGGCTGCTGTTTTGAAGGGAAGGAGAAGCGAGGGTAGAAAGATAAGTTTATGAATATGTGATGTGTGTAGCCGCTTGTTTTGAGGGGAGAGAAAATATCGTTGGTAAAAAGGCGGGTTGATATCAGTTATTGGTTAGTGTTAGCGATGTTAGGAGTTAATTGATATTAGTTAGCGATTAGTGTTAGTATGTGATTAGCGTTAATGATGCTGGAAAAGTTTATGATACGGGTGGAAAGACGAAGGGAATGGGAAGGATAGGGAAGGGGTAGGATAGGGAATGGGAAATGATATGGAGGAGGGAAGGAGAGGGGAATAGATGGGGCAAAGAGTAAGGAAGAGTTAGTCATGAAGAAAAGGTGTTATTTTACTCTATGGCAAGGGAAATGAAGGCAAGAGCAGAAGTAAACGAAAAGTAAAACAACAACTCTCTCCTTATATAAAGAAAAGTGTGGAAAACCTCCCCAAATGAGTAGTTAGTTTAGGGAGGTGTTTTGATCCTAGCCTCTTGAATGCGTTAAAGTCGTAATGAGGAAAACATACACACACGAGAAAGCAATTTAACCCGGTAGCTGCGGGGGTCATGTTTCTTAGGTTAGGTTAGGTTAGGTTAGGTTAGGTTAAAGGCCCCTCTAAGTAAAATAATGAGAAAGAATCATCACTCACGCAAACCGTTTCATAATATATATCAACGCATGTGTGATCAGTTTATGCATCATCTCTTTTTGGAGGTTTATATTATGGCAGAAATTTGGCCCATCGCAGCCACACGGTAAAGCCGCAAATTTGGCCCGTCGCTGCTACCGGGTTAAGATTTCACCAATGTACTGCTAACTTTAAAAGCTTCTGGATGGCCGAATAAGAGCTTCATGCACTTATTATATCGAGGTATCACTAAGAAAGGTACATACGACGTCACCAATCCACTGACAAAAATAAATTCTGCTGGATGGCCGAATAAGAGCGTCCGTCACTTGTTATATTGTGGTAGTCGCTACAAATTTCCTCTGTATTGGCTTGTCACTCGAGAGTTCCTCTTCGCTGGCACTGGACAAGGTAGCGTCGCTGCGGGCAGGGCTTCGGCGTCAGGTGGTCGGGACGGAGAGGGAAGGATCGCTGGACCGGCGTGCGTGGCGGAGACAAGGCTTGGTGAGTGTTCTTTGAAGAGGCTGTAGTGGAGAGAGGAGTGGCGAAGGATTAAGGCGATTCTGTAGAGACGGGGATGGTGAAAGAAGATGAAAGAATATGAGAGACGACGCTGGCAATGTCGGCTGCTAAGGGATTTGTTTCTTGGCTACCTTGTTACGTGTAGACAATGAAAGAAGAGTGAAGAAAGGCAGAGACGAGAGAGGGGAGAGCGTAATGGACCTCGGCTGCTAGTGGTTATGTTTCTCGGTGACTTTGTTCCTTGTAGATACTGAAAGTAGAGAGGGCGTGCGGGACTTCGGTTGCTAAGTGCTTGTGTTCGTTAGTGACTTTGCTCCCCGTTGAGTCTGACTTGAAGAGAGTTAGTGAGTAGTTAGTGTCTGGAAGAGTTAGAGCAAGAACGGAAACAGGGGAGAGCTGGACCGAAGAGTGTACGTGATAGAGAGAGACATCTCGTGACTCTTAGGTAGATGTAAATTACTGAAGAAATAGACAGCTTGTGAATGAGACTCTTAACAATATTCACACTTACCATGCAATTTAGCTAGCTTTTAGTTGTTGTTGTTGTTGTTGTTGTTGTTGTTGTTGTTGTTATTATTATTAGCGAGGATGCAGTGGTGATGGCGTGCTAGTGGTGGTGATGATAGTGGTGGTGGTGGTGATAGTGGTGGTGGTGGAGGAGGTGGTTGTGTTGGTGCAGTGTTGGTAAGGATGACAAACAGGTGTGTTGTAGAGGTGTATGTATGTTTGTTAGTGTGTGTGTTTGTGTGTGTGTGTGTGTGTGTGTGTGTGTGTGTGTGTGTGTGTGTGTGTGTGTGTGTGTGAGAGAGAGAGAGGGAGTGTTCACACCTGAAGCCTCTGTCTCCTTGACGTGTCTGGGAATTCTCACGCGCGTGCGGCTCCGGAAGACCCAAAGGAAGGAAGAGATTCTGCACATTACCCTGTTTGTGGTTATTCTCTCTCTCTCTCTCTCTCTCTCTCTCTCTCTCTCTCTTTCCTTCTCTCATTTGCTTCGTCTTTCTTTCCCTGCTTGTTCTATGTCTGTTTCTCTCTTCACATACCTCGTAAGACCTCAAATACTTCACTGATTAACTTTTTTTTCTACTTTATCGTACCTCCCTCCTTTTTCTCTCCCTGTTTCTTTGCCTGAGTTTGTTCTAATTATGTCTTTCCTTCTTTTTATTTTTTATCGTCTTTCTTTCCCTGTTCTTTTGAGTACCTATTTTTTCTTGTCTCTTTCGTTTCTCTCGAAGATCCACTCACTAATTATCGTCTTAGTTTCATTCCATTTCCTTATGTTTTTCCTCCTTTCATTAAGCTCGTCTTTCTTTCTCTTTTAGTTTTCCTGACTGGCTGTTTTCCTTTCCGTCTGTCTTGCTTTGTTTATCTCTTAAGTTCTCACAAATTGCCCATTTTTAACGCTTATTTTACATCTCTTTCATTCATGTTCTAATTTCCATCCTCTTTCTTTTCTTTTTGTTCTCTCGTGTGTCTGTCTTTCCGTGTCTCTTTCTTCGTTTCTCTCTAAGACATTTTCACACATTCCCCTGCTTAAGTTTATTTCGTCTCTCTCTTTCCTTCCCTCATCTCCCTTCACTTTCTTCTCTTTATGTTCCCCTGTGTGCCTTTCCGTCTGCGTCTCTTTCATCGTTTCCCTTTACGGTCTTTTCACTAATTACCCTCTAAGTTTATTCTGGCTCCTCATTCTTCCGTCTCTCATTTACCTCGTCTCTCTTTCCATGTTTATTCACTCGAGTGTCTGTCTTTCTGTCTGTCATTCTTTTCGTTTCTCTCTCTCTTTTTGAAGGTAAAGCCACCACCACAGCCCCCCGATGCTCCTCCTCTCCTAAACATCCTATCGCATCATATTCGTGTGATCTTCAGCCACTCACGCCGGGTCGACATAAAGAGCGAGGCACCAGTAGAACCAAACTCGAGCCCCGAACCCCCAACTCCAGTACTCTAATGTCCAATGTCCTCCTCCTAAACGCTCTATGATGCCTTGGAAAGCGTGTTCTGACGATATATCTCGGGCTTTGATCTCTTGAGCTAGCGTGTGTGTGTGTGTGTGTGTGTGTGTGTGTGTGTGCTTTAAACCTTTCTCGTTTGGAAGACTCTTTTAAGTTGATTGAATCGTCCAGAGATAGAGAGCGAGAGCGAGAGAGAGGGAGAAAGAGATTTTGAAAAGTGAGAAATTCGAGATCGAGGTTTGACCGAAGATAGACAGACAGAGAGACGGGCGGCCTTACCTCCATGTCCAACGCACTCCCTAGGGAATAAAGGATGAGAAGGAGGAGGAAGAGGAAGAGGAGGAGGAGGTAAACGGGGCGGGAAAGAGGTGATTTATCTGAAGGTTGATGAGAGAGAAAAACTTAGAAGAAAGGGCGGGCGAAGAGATGAGTGAGTGAGTGGAGGGAAGAAAAGAAGCCTGCGGAAACCTTGGCGTGTGTGGAGAGATAACTTAACTGATATTGAAGAGGAAGGAGTCGGTATTGTAGTAAGGAGAAGAGGAAGAAGAGCCACAAGACGAGAGAGAGAGGGATGAAGAAGACGAGGAGGAGGAGGAGGAGGAGGAGGAGGATAAGAGTGTGACGGAAACCTTGTCGTGTGTGGAGGGATAACTTAACTGATATTGAAGAGGAGGGAGTCGGTATTGTAGTCAGGAGAAGAGGAAGACGAGACAGAAGACGAGAGAGAGAGAGGGAGGAAGAAGACGAAGAGGAGGAGGAGGATAAGAGAGCGTGAAGGTAAGGAAGTCTGCGGAAACCCTGTCGTGTGTGGTGGGACAACTTGACTGATTTTGTTGAAGAGGAGGAAGTCGGTATTATGGTGAGGATTTGAGGAAAGGAGGCGGAAGAAAAGAACGAAGTGTGACGGGGAGGATGAAAACGAAGAAGAGCATAAAGGAGGAGTGAGTGAGGGAAGGAAGGAACTCTGAGGAAAGCGTTGCGTGTGTGAATGGTTGGTTTTGTTGAAGAAGTTTGTAGCCTGGTGAGAGTTTGGAGAAAAAGAGTAAGAAAAAGAGAGATTGTGTGATAGTGAGGATTTGGACGAAGGAAAGGAGGATAACAAGAAGTCTGTACTGTAGTGAGGACGGGAGGAAGAGGAGGAAGAAGAAGAGGATGCAGTGTAGCGGTTTAAATAAAGACGAGGAGGAAGAGGAGGATACAATGAAGTGCTTATGATGATGAGGAGAGGAAAAGAGGATTTAAATGAAGGCAAGGAAGAGGATGAGAGGGAGTCAGTATTGTGATTAGGAGAAAAGGAAGAGCAGAACGAAGGAGAGAGAGAGAGAGAGAGAGAGAGAGAGAGAGAGAGAGAGAGAGAGAGAGAGAGAGAGAGAGAGAGAGAGAGAGAGAGAGAGAGAGAGAGAGAGAGAGAGAGAGAGAGAGATAGCAAGAACAAAGACGAGGAAGATGATAAAGGTGGAGATAAGATAACCGTTCGTGGCGGCGAGAAAGAGAAAACGAGGAGAACGAGGAGAACAGACAAGAACGTGTGGCTATGTGAACACGGACAAAGCGAGCGAGAAAAACAAACTAAACCGAGTGTTGTGCATACCAGAGAGAGAGAGAGAGAGAGAGAGAGAGAGAGAGAGAGAGAGAGAGAGAGAGAGAGAGAGAGAGAGAGAGAGAGAGAGAGAGAGAGAGAGAGAGAGAGAGAAGGTTCCGATATCAGCATAGTTACTGTCGTGGTAAAATTGCGATCCCTTACCGAGACTCTTCGCCCACATGAACTTCGGGACTAGACGAGGCGCGGACGGGCAGGCTGGCGGGTGGGTGGGGAGGTTGGTGCCGCGGCCTTCCTTTCAGCGGCCTGTTATTATATTGCCTGCCTGACCTGCTTTTACTTGTACCTGTTTTGCTTTTGTAGCTTGTTTTTTTTTTGTTTTATTTGTTTTTTTATGGTTCGTGATGCCAATATTTATTTTTTCCGGAATAATTTTTTTTTTTTTGGTTTCATCGTTCCCCAGGCAGTTATTTTTTTGCCTTATTCTCTGTTATTTTTGTAACTTTTTCTGTAACTTTTTGTATTTATTTTCATATTTACTTTTTTTATGGTTCGTGTTGCCCGTGTTTTATTTTTGCAACTTTTTCTGTAACTTTTTGTATTTATTTTCATATTTTATTTACTTTTTTTGGTTCTTCTTGCCCGTGTTTTGTTTTGTTTTGCACTTTTTCGTATTTTTTCTTTATTTTTAGTTCCGTTTCATCGTCCATCATGCTCTTGTTTATTTCCTCTGATATTGCATTTTTCTTGTATATATATATATTTTTTTTTTTTTTTTTTTTTTCTTTTTTTACGGTTCATAGTCCGGTGCTTCGGTCATAAATCATTTTCATAACCTTTCATAATTCCCTTTCATAATTCTTTTTGTTATTTATGTGTGTGTTATGTATTTTCTGTTATCTTTCTTTTTTCTT
The DNA here is from genome assembly GCF_024679095.1 of Eriocheir sinensis. Taxonomy (NCBI): domain Eukaryota; kingdom Metazoa; phylum Arthropoda; class Malacostraca; order Decapoda; family Varunidae; genus Eriocheir; species Eriocheir sinensis. The sequence continues at coordinate 1,073,523 of NC_066549.1, forward strand.
CTCTTTTCACATTTAATTTTTGCATTTGGCATTTGACATTACACTTTTTTATCACCTTTTCATAAGTCTTTCATTTCCTTTGTTGTTTATGAGTGTTTTTATTTTCTTATCTTTTTTCTCTTTTCTCTTTTTACATTTCTTTTTAACATCTCACATTTGACATTACACTTTTTTTTTCATAACCTTTGATAATTCCTTCGTTTTCTTCGTTGTCTATTTTTTTCTTTTCTTATCTTTTTCTCTTCTCTTTTTACATTTCTTTTTAACATTTCACATTTGACATTACACTTTTTTTTTCATAACCTTTGATAATTCCTTCGTTTTCTTCGTTGTCTAACCTTTGATAATTCCTTCGTTTTTTTTCTTGTCGTTCGTGTATGTTTTATTATATTTTTTTCTTTCAGTGGCATTATTCTCCGAACTGACATTAGTATTTTCCTTTATTTCGTAACCTGCAGTGATTCCTTTAGTTTTCTTTGTTATTTCTATATTAATACGTGTCGCTGTTTGTCCTGTCATTATAATCTTTCATGCAATCTCGCTTAATTCTTTCGTATTTTTGCTATTTTTCATAATCTTTGTTTTTTCATGCTAATTTTTCGTCACGTATTATTTTATTGCATTCATTATTCCTTGTGTGTGTGATTTTCCTGTTATATATGCGTGTTGTCTCCGTTCTCAGCTTATTTCTTTTGTTGCTTGTAATTCCTTATTTTCCGATCATCGTTCGTGGATCGCCCCCAACACCGTCTCCGCTATCACTAGTATTTTTCATTTCCATTTTAACGAAACTTTTCCAATTCCCTTATTTTTATTTATTTTTATTTTTTTCATCGTTCGTGCTACCATGATATTTCTTTTCTTTACATGTTCTAATTTCTTCAGTGTATTCGTTATTCATGCTTCCTTAACCTCCTTTCTCCCTTTACATATTTCGCATACTCTCATAAGTCCTTTGTTGTAGTAGCGTTTTTACTTTTTTATATTTACGTATCCTTGTCCATGTTCCCATTATCTTTTGTCCTCATCATACCTCCTTTTTTTTTGTATCATCGCCCGCGGTTCGCCCATATCTTTCACATATTTTCCTCGTAACTTCGTAATGCCTTGTTTTCTTTGTATATTTATGATTCTTTTTCATTTATGTTCTTTTTCCTCTACCAGTATTTCCTTTCCTAACTCATCATAATCCGTTTTTTCCCTATCATCGTCCGTGGTTTCCTTATGTCTTTCTCATATAAATTTCCTGGTATCACTGTCCATTTTACGTGTTGCTATCTTTGCTATCATTATTTTCTTTCCTAACTTATCATAACTCCTTTATATTTCGTATCATCATTCGCGGTTTGCACCCACATCATCATTCCTGTGGTGCGGCGCGCGGCCATCCGTCAGCGCCGCGGTGAAGACAGTCATTTGGGCGCCGCTCCGGCCCGTCACAGTGTGTTAGTCACGGGCTGTTTAATTAATATCGGCTCGTGAATATCGCTTGACACATTAATCTAAAACGTGTTATGTATATACCGTGGGTGTCGCTTCTGCTCGGCGGCGCTTTGGTGTTATTTTTTATATACTTATCTTTCACTTTTTTACAATATACATTTTTTTTCATTTTTTTTCTCATTGTTTATTTTGTCTATTTTCATATTCATTTTTTTTTTTGCTGCTTTTGTTTGTTTATATTTCCTTCAATTCTAGTACTTATATTTTCTCCTTATTTATATAGTTTTCTTTCATTTGTGTTTTATTCCTATTTTTTTTTCATTTTTTTATCTTATTTCCACAATTTTCTCACTTTTCCATTTTTTGGATTTTTTTCCCCATAGGTCGTTAAATTTTCACTGATTTCCCACCATTTTTTCTCCATATATGTCTTTTTATTATTTTTCGTTGACTATATATCCATATCTTTCAATTTTCTCCATATTTCTAAACTTTTTAAAAATTTTCTAAGTATTTTCCATATTTCCCGTTTATTTAGTTTTTTTTTCTATTGCTTTTTTCCCATTTTCTCTTTTTTTCTCTTTTTTTCCATATTTTTTTTTTACAATATTTATATGATTTTTTTTATGTATGTCCCATTTTCTATTTCTTTTCCATATTCCTTTATTAATATTGTTTATGCTTTGCTTTTTCTTTCCATGCTTAATTTTTTTTTTAATTTTCAATTAATTTTAATTTCCATTGAAGGCATTTCGTGCAATTCCTTGTTTGCATTTTCTTGTTGCATTTGTAGCATTTTAAATATTTTTCCTTTCTGACTCTTCTAATATTTTTCCCCATATTTTATTATTCAGTGCATTTCATAGAAAACTTTTTAGGGTGACTGACTATTTACGATTTTCTTGGTGCATTTGTCACATTTCCATTTTTTTTTTTGCAGATTCCTTTCCACATTTTTATATATCTTTTAATGCATATTTAATTTCTCGGAACTCTCAGCCGTTACGTGGCTTTAATTTATATTTGCAGTGTACCTCTATCTTTATTTTCCTACATTATCTCCTTTCTCCGATTTTTCAGTATTTTTCTCCTTACTTTCTTTACTTCATGGATTTCTTTGAGCACTCCGTTTGCCATTTAGCTGGTGGTCATATATTTCACAGATCTTTATTTATTTTATCAATGTATCTTTATTTTTATTATATTTTTCAACTTCTCCATTATTTGTATTATTTTTGTATACATAAGTTACTCCTTGAATTCCATTGTTGATTACGGACGTGCTAGTGTGTGTGTGTGTGTGTGTGTGTGTGTGTGTGTGTGTGTGTGTGTGTGTCATGGCTTTGTATATTCCCGTTCTCTGGAAGCGCTGAGTTGTGTTTATTTATGCAAACAGGACGATTAAAGCTTTTTTTTATTGAAATGGAAAGATTTATTTGGTATTAAATCGGTTTTATTTATTACTTCCCTTTCTTTTTATGACGCGAGAGGAGATATTTACGTACTCTGATTTTTTTTCTTTTTTTCTTTTTTCGTTTCTTTTATTATTAGTATCTATCTATTGGTACTTATTCTATTTTCATTTATTTCGTCACTGTTTTTTCTGAAAGGTGATACATAATAAACGTACTATCCTTTTCCTTTTTGTTTCCTTTTTTATTTTTTCTTGTTTTCTTATCTTTATTTTTTTCCAATTTCTGCTCCTTCATAATTCTTTTTGTTTTTTCCATCATCATCATCAACGTTGACATTGTAAGCCTCATTATTATTATTCCAAGGCCAAGAAAGATTGATTTTTGCCACCATCATCACCATCACCTGTCTATCTGTCGGACTATATATCTATACATTTATCTGTCTATATCTATCTATTTATCTGTTCACCTGTCTGTCTATATCAGTTTATCTGTGGGACTGTATGACTGTCTCTCTCTCTCTCTCTCTCTCTCTCTCTCTCTCTCTCTCTCTCTCTCTCTCTCTCTCTCTCTCTCTCTCTCTCTCTCTCTCTCTCTCTCTCTCTCTCTCTCTCTCTCTCTCTCTAAATATATGTTCCTCCATGTTATTGAAAACTCGAAGTCGTGAAGGCAAAAGGGAATATTCTGTAAGACTTCATCAAAATATTAATATTCCACCGAGGCAATCTCCCTGTATTTGAGAGAGAGAGAGAGAGAGAGAGAGAGAGAGAGAGAGAGAGAGAGAGAGAGAGAGAGAGAGAGAGAGAGAGAGAGAGAGAGAGAGAGAAAAATAAAGATATGGCAGGCAGGCAGATAAGAGCGATTTTTAGGTTTCGGAGCTCCAATTGGTTCAGGCGGCGGTTCACCTCGTCCATTCGAAGCTTCGCGGATGAAGGTTCGCGTTTAGCCCACTCGTGACTTCCAGCCGAGTGTATAATTAGCTCATGTGCATGTGTATGTATGTATGTATGTATGTATATATGTACGTGTGGATGGAGGGTTCCACTCACACAGCTCTCCTGGACAGAGTGGAGTCTAACGCTCTTCGTCTCATTAGCTTTCCTCCTCATACTGAAAATCTTCTACCTCCTAAGTCCGCCGCCATGTTGCCTCGCTTTCTATCTTCTATCGATATTCTCATGCTGACTGCTCTTCTGAACCTGCTAACTGCAAGCCTCCCCTCCTCCCGCGGCCCCGCTGCACATGACTTTCTACTCATGCTCATCCCTATACTGTCCAAACCCCTTATGCAAGAGTTAACCAGCATTTTCATTCTTTCATCCCTTACACTGGTAAACTCTGGAACAGCCTTCCTTCGTCTATATTTCCTCCTGCCTTTGACTTGAATTCTTTCAAGAGGAGTGTATCAAGACACCTCTCCTCCCGAAATTGACCTCTCTTTTGGCCACTCATAACTTTTGTCTCTGTAAGAACAGTGATTAGTGAGCCTTTTTTTCACACTTTTTTTTTGTTGCCCTTGAGCTGTTTCTTTAGCTGTAAAAAATAATTCATATTTTTGTGTGAAATATATAGTACACACACACACACACACACACACACACACACACACACACACACATATGAATATCCATGGAAGCATGCATGTTAAGAGGGTGCAAGAATTAGGAGGAGGAAGAGGAAGAGGAGGATGGGGAAGAGGAGGAGGAGGAGGAGGAGGAGGAGGAGGAGGAGGAGGAGGAGGAGGAGGACATTAGGTACAGGAGTGAGGAAAAAAAAGATGAAAGTAAAGAGAAGAAAATAAAGTTAGCATGAAAAGAAGATTGACATTCGTTTGGAAGAGGAGGCGGAGATGGAGGGGGAGGAGGAGGAGGCGGCGGAGGCGGAGGAGGAGGAGAAAGAGAAAGAGGAAGAGGAAGAGGAGGAGGAAGAGGAAGAGGAGGAGGAGAGGCTTAGTATCATTAAGAGTAGGAGTAATATTAAGATGTCGTGTAGTAGTACGCGAAGAATGAAGAGGAGATGGAGGAGGAAGAGGAGGAAGAAGAGGAAGAGGAAGAAGATGAGGAAGAGGAGGAGGAGAGGAAACGGAAACTGTAATGGAGGTGTGAAGGGAGATAATGGTGGAGGAAGCGAGAAGTTTTGCTGATAAGGAAGAGGAGGAGGAGGAGGAGGAGGAGGAGGAAGAAAGGGAAGAGGAGGAGGAGGAGGAGGAGGAGGAGGAGGAGGAGGAGGAGGAGGAGGAGGAGGAGGAAAGAGAAGAGGAGGAGGAGGAGGAGCATATTAAAGACTGTGAGGGAACTTTCAATTAAACTTTCTGAGGTGATCTAATTGGTCTAGAAAACCTCTGTGTGTGTGTGGTGTGTGTGTGTGGTGTGTGTGTGTGTGTGTGTGTGTGTGTGTGTGTGTGTGCAGGTGTTTCCAACGTTTACTTATTAACTTTTCCTTTCTTTTTGAAGGTAAGATTGAAAGGAAGGAAGGAAGAAAGGAAGGAAGGAAGGAAGGAAGGAAGGGTCACACAGGTACTTCAAACAGCAGGTGTGTGTGTGTGTGTGTGTGTGTGTGTGTGTGTGTGTGTGTGTGTGTGTGTGTGTGTGTGTGTGTGTGTGTACTCTGATTGCCTCCCTTTTGTTACTCTTCCTTCGTTATTTCTATTTTCTTTTCTTCCTTTTTTTATTTTCTTCTCTGAATTCTTTTTTCGTTGCCTGATCTCTCTCTCTCTCTCTCTCTCTTTCTTTTTCTCTCTACTTTTTTTATTCTTCGTTTCCTCCTGTCCTCTCTATTCATTATTATTTCACTGTCTTCCCTTTTCCTTTATCTTATTATATCATTCATTACATTTGCCAATATCTCCCTTTTATTTTCCTTTTTTATCGTCTATTTTTCTGCATTTTCTCGTATTTTCGTCTTATTTTTCTTATATTCTTTGCTTTCTCTTGTTTTCTCTATTTTTTTCTCCCATCTTTTCTTTTTCTTATTCATTACTGTATTTTGCCTTCACCAACACTATCACTTCATCTTGTTCTTGTTTTTAATTCATATTTTCGCCTCCTCTTCATATCCTTCCATGCACTGAAGATTTATTTTAAGTGTCTAGTTTAAATAATAATATTTCATAAAGGACTGAATTTAAATCTCGCTTACGAATACTTTTTTTAATGCTGAGAGCCTGCAGTTGGTGAAGAGGGGAAGTGAATCATTTAATACTGATGCTATTGTACTTTTATTCCATTTCAATACATTTTTTAGGGGTAAATGCCCCCTTTTCCGCAACCCATTCGGCGATATAGTCGTTTGAATTCCTGGAACGGGATGGTATTCTAAATGATTTTCTATGTGGTTGTCCTCAAAGGTACTCTAAATGCTCCTCTCTGCGACAAAATTATTTATATATATAGTCTTTTAAATTATTCGAAAGGACTGGTATGCTGTATATAATCTGCGTTGTTCTCAAAGGCTTTCAAATGTACCCTTCTTGCGACAATGTTGACCATATATTCCTTTAAATGATTCTAAAGACCTGATATTTTTGTCCTATAATAATGATAATAATAATGGAAATATCTCTCACTTTCTTAAACTTTTTTTTTAGCTCTTTTTTATTGCTTATTCTTTTTTGTTTCTCCTAAAGACTCATTTTTGCATACTAATCTTTCTTTCCTTTCCTTCCTTCTTCTTTATTGCATTGTTTTCCTCTCTCGGTATCTCTCTCATCCCTCGTTTCGTCATATCCTAACCTTTTTTTTATCTTCTTTGGTCTTTAATCTCCTTTGTTTCTCCTACTGATTCATTTTTTGCATTCTTATCTTTCTTTCTCTTCCTTCCTTCTTACTGCATTGGTTCCTTCCGTCTCTGTATCTCTCTTTTTCTATGTCCCTTTTTTTCTCCTTCCCCCAACCCTTTTTCCTTGTCTTCTTTAACCCGTCGCATCTTTTCTCCCATATTCTTTGATTTCCTCTGATCAAGCGAGGGAACAAAGGCCAAACCTCACAATAAGATAAAAGGGAGGAGACGAGATCAAAGAGTGAGCTTGCAAACACACACACACACACACACACACACACACACACACACACACACACACACACACACACACACACACACACACACACACACACACACACACACACACACACACACACACACACACACACACACACACCCTCCCCCTCATCCACACTTGAATAAACGGCTTAGGAAAATATGTTAACTTATCATTACTTACTTTTTTATTACTCTTATTAAAGTTCTATAATGGTAAAATGCAGGAACGGCCGTCAAGAGAAAATAAGTGACTCGGCCGTGCTATAATATTCACTGGATTTCGCTTTCGGGTTCAACACTTTTGATAATGAGTCAAGACAGTTGGGGATTTTGGATGAGAGAGAGAGAGAGAGAGAGAGAGAGATATATGAAACCTGCCATTTATCCTTTGCTTTTCACAAAACATAATCTCTCATAAATTCCTCTGTATATATTATCATGTTTTTTTTTTGTAAATCTACCTATCTGTCTATCTGTCTCTACCTGTCTGTCTATATATCTACCTATCTAACTATTTCCTTACCTACCTACCTACATATATACATACCTTGCTATTCATTCATATATATATTTATCTATCTACCTAACTTTATTTATCTATATATCTATGTATCTATCTATATATCTGCTTATCTACTTATATATCTATTTTTGTTTAACTATCTATCTTTTTATCTGTATCCATCTATCTGTCTGTCTGTCTATCTATCTATCTATCTATCTATCTATCTAAATCTCTCTCTCTCTCTCTGTGCTGAGCTCCATTAACTCGCGGTCTCCGGTATGACATGGTCGGTTATTGCCAGTTGAGGTTTGACCATAAATTTATATATCACTGCGGTTGACGAGCTTCCATGTCCAAAAGTCGATTAGTTTTTCATCCCGTGTTCGTGTGTGTGTGTGTGTGTGTGTGTGTGTTCCCTTCTCTCCTATCTCCATCTCTCTCTCTCTCTCTCTCTCTCTCTCTCTCTCTCTCTCTCTCGTATTACAATGTTGTTATTATTTCACGTTCGGATGAAAATGTTTGCATAGTTTTTTCAGGGGACTCGCAGCATAGTTGATTGCCTGCAAACACACACGCACGCACACACACACACACACACACACACACACACACACACACACACACACACACACACACACACACACACACACACACACACACACACACACACACACACACACACACACACACACACACACACATTTTACTTTAATCCTCATTTAAATATCTCCTCCTCCTCTTCCTCCTTCTCTTCTTTTCTTCCTCCTATATTACCTCCTCCTTCTCCTCCTGCTCTTCCAAGCCTTTCCTCCTTATGCTAATCTTCCTCATTCTCCTTCTCCTTTCCTCTTTTTAAATAGTTACTCTTTTTTTTTCCTGTTCCCCAATGTCTTCCTCTCCCTTTTTTTTCTCGTCCATTTACCGTTTAGCGAGGAAGAGGACGTAAGTATTTGTTGGTGTGGAAGGGACGTTACATTTACCAGCTTGCGTTAAGACAGATAAAAGGAGGCCTGGAGGAATATACAGATAAGGGAGCAAAAAGCTTTACGGGGGTGGGCTGCTGGGTCATTATTTGTCTTTACTTGCGCATGACGTGGGTAAGAAAACGGACGGAGGGTTTGATTAAAAAAGTGAGGTCAGTCGATTAAGAGGTGCCTATCTATACGTGTCCAATTGCTCTCTCTACTCTCTACAGTTCTTGTTGTGTAATGATGTATGCTTCCTTTCCCTTCCCTTCCCCTTCGCTAGTCGCTGATGTCACTTATTTTCGCGGGTTTGAGATGCTGCAGCTACCAGGTTTACCTCTCAGTATCTTGGTCGGGGCGCATTCTAAGACGTAAGTGGCAAACTGGTACAGGGCTGTCATAGGGGTTAGTAAAAGGATCTTGGGGTAGGAAAGGTTTGAGTCCCCTCCCTTAGAGATGTTGTGTGTTGTCCAGTGTTCTTAATGCGGCTAGAATTTTTTTTTTTTAATGTAAGATATTTTTATTGTTCAGAGACGTAACTCATGAAAATCATTTGTGTTGGACCTTTCATTGTAACGTTTCTTATAAGACAGTTGTTGTGGTCAATAAAACTAAGTAACTAACTAACTGTGGTTATCTCTATTCTGTACGTACTGGTATTATGTTCCTTATGGTTTTGTTAGGATAAGCTATTTTGACATGTTTTGTCGCTCTGATACTTCCCCTTTCCATATGTTTGCAGTGCTACGTGTGATATGACCTACCCAAGTCCATATCTTATTTCATTTTTTGCTTAGCTGTCCCTCTGTTATCCGTTTTACGCATATGACCTGCCCAAGTTTATTTCTTATTCCTCCTCGTCATCAAAATATCCTCTTTAACATTCGTCTGCTCTCTGACCAACGTGGCTCGCTCTCTCGCTCTGCTGTTCTGCTATTCTGCAACTCCATTTCTCTTTGTGCGCTTTTTAGCTTTCTTATAAATACTGTGTGAAGCGCCAAATGCCTAAATCGTAAGTTTGGGGTTGAAAATGCGCTGAGTCAATTCCTGTTTTTTTTCTTTTTTTTCAGGGAGACGATGGCTGTTCGTGATACTATTGTTTACTGAATTAAGCGCTTCGTTCTGTATTTATTCGTTTTCTATTTTCGTGGGCCATCCCCGCTCTAATGGTTTGTCCTAGTTATGTATGTATTATTCTGCGCTCTCAAGTGTTTGATTCCCGACCATTGATAATAATGCTTACTAAAAGAGGTTAATTCTGTACTTATTCTTTTCTCTGATTTCATTTTTTCGTTGGCCATCCTCCGACTAATGTGTTTTCCTAGTTATATATATTCCCCCGCGCTCTCAAGTGTTTAATTCCATATCATTATTTGCTTTTCATGACAAAACTGTATACAAAAATGGCTCCATTCTATTTCTATGCTCCTTCTCTGTTTTCTTTTTCGTGGTCTTTATTTGCACTAATCATAACTAATGGGTTGCCCTCGATATGTGTTTTCCTTTTCTACCATTTTTTTTTTTTTTTTTTTTAACGTTTATGCCTATGGCGCCGGTAAGCTTCTTGGTGGGGCCTGATGGTCGGCGCCAGCCCGTTGTGGCGCAGGCAAGTGTTTATAGTAGCACCGTCTTGCTTGGCTCATGCTGCCCCCGCACTCATCTTTGAAACTCTTTAGAGAGAGAACCTAGAGTCCGGGAAGATAGGAGGTTTCCGGGACAGCATGTGGGTAGTCTTAGGCCACTCGGCGGTGACTGAAAAATCCCAGCTTGTGGCGGCGGAGTCTTATTGGCACGCTAACCACTCAGCCAGCGACTCATCATTATGTTTTGTCCTATCACATTCTATTAAACATTACCTTCATTTTTTTTCTTTATATGCATCTTTAACCTACTTTTAGACTCTCTCTCTCTCTCTCTCTCTCTCTCTCTCTCTCTCTCTCTCTCTCTCTCTCTCTCTCTCTCTCTCTCTCTCTCTCTCTCTCGAACGCGGGCGCTATAGTTCCTCGATAGTTCCCCGGAAAGCCTTCTCAGAATCACTTAGTAAGGCAATGTTTACTCGTAGTGTTTTAGCCCCAAGCATTTTTTTTATTCTTCGCTAAGCATGTCGTGGCTGGCTGGCTGCTGGAGTCTATCGCAGTGTTACCAAATGCCCTTATGTTGCCTTTGTCTTTCAGTTTTTAAAAGTCTGATGCATTCCTTCCTCGTTCTCTTCTTCAGTTTTCTTGGTCATTCTTCCTTTGGTGGTTTTCTTCTGTTTTCTTCTTCTTCTTCCTCTTTTTGTTCTTTTTCTTTTTCTTCTTCTTCTTCTTCTTCTTCATGCTGTTCTTCTTGCTCTTCTCTTCCTTTTCCTCCCCCCTTCTTCTCCTCCTCCTTCTCCTGCCCATCCCTAAACCCCTCCTTCTCCTCCTCCTCTTCCTCCTTCTCTTTCTCCTTCTCCTTCTCCTCCTCCTCTTCCTCTTCCTCCTCCTCCTCCTCCTCCTCCTCCTCCTCGTAGTCGTCGTCAGGAGGGCCTTCAGTCGCCTGTAATGCTTGTACAGGCGCACAGTTTGTTCCACTTTATTCCTCCGACAACTCGCTGCTGTGTCACTTTGTCTCTCTGTTCTTGGCTGAATTTGGTTATTGGTGTTGTTTTTGTGCTGTTTTCTGGGGTATTTTTGTAGCAGTAGTGTTGGTGGTGGTGGTAGTAGTAGTAGTAGTAGTAGTAGGAACAGTGGTAGTGGTGGTAGTAGTAAATAGTATTAGTAGTCGTAGTGGTTGTGGTAGTAGTAGTAGTAGTAGTAGTAATAGTAGTAGTAGTAGTAGGAGGAGGAGGAGGAGTTAATCTTATTCTTGTTCCTTTTCTCTCTATCATCATTTACTGTCTGTTTCAACTTTCTATACATCATCATCATCATCATCATCATCCTTACAATAATTCAACAATGTGACAACTTCCAATAATAACGATATCAATAGCTTTTCCCAAGTTCTAAGCATTCCCTCTCTATTACTACTTTTTTTTATATTATTTATACAATTCCTGCTTTACTTTTTCCTTGTTTTCGTCTCGTCTCATCACCAACTCGGCTCTCAAAGGCTCAGGACAGGAAGGGGAATATGAGTTTAGCGTGAACCATCTCCATCCTCTGAGCTCTGGAAGGGATGCAAATATGGTTAAGTTGCCCCTCTCCTCGCCCTGCTTCTAAAGAGTATGCCACGCCTTTCTCCTCTCCTTCCTCCCTCCATTCCTTTCCTCCTTCTCTTCTTTTCTCTCTCTTCTTCCCTTCTGTTGTCTTTTCTCCTTCTTCTCCTTTCTCCTCCCTCACTGTTTTCTTCTTCTTCTCTATTTTGTTCATATCTCTCTTTTCCAGTCTCTATCTTTGCTATCTCCCTTTTATCTTGCTTTTCCTTGTCACCTTCCTCTCCATCCCTTCTATTGTCATTTCCTTCTTCTTCCTTCGCCACCTCCCTCGCTGTTTTCTTCTTCTTTTCTTTCTTTTCTTCATATTTTTATTCCCTCACTCTCTGTCCTTGCTATCTCCCATTCTCCTTTTTTTCTTGCTCTTTCTTTTTGTCTTTTCCTCCTTCCTTCCTTCCTTAGCCACCACCATCGCTATTTTCTTCTCCTTTTTTTCTCTTTATATTTTTTCCCTTACTTTCTGTTTTGCATTCTCCCTTTCTTCCCTTTTTCTTGTTCAGTCTTACCTCCTTTCTCTCCTTCCGTTCTCTTGTCTTCCTTTTTCCTTCGTCACAACCATCACTGTTTTCTTCTTCTCTTTTTTTTCCTTCATATTTATTTCCCCTCACTCTCTGTCTTAGCTATCTCCCATTCTCCTTTTTGTTCTTGCTTTTTCTCACCATCCCTCTCTCGTTTTCCTTTTTATTTCATTTTTATATCTACCTGTATTTTTCCTCTAATTTTAATACTTTCTTTCTTCCCTTTTCCTCCCTCTCCATTAATTTCTCCACTCCCTTCCTTCCTTCCATACTTACTTACTTCCTTTCTCTTCCTCTATCTTCTCTCATGTTATCTTACCTTACCCTTCCCTATTTTTCTTTCTACCTTCTTTCTTCACTTTTTTTTCCTCTGTGAATTAATTAATCTTCCTCCTTTTAAATCCTTTCATCTCACCTGCCTTTCCTCCTCCTCCTCCTCTTTTTCCTCCTCCTCCTCCTCCTCCTCCTCTTCTCATCCTCCTTTCCATCCCTTCATAATTTAATATACTTCCCGCCCTCTTCCCTCTTCCCCTACCCTTTCTTCTCCCTCCTCCTCCTCCTCCTCCTCCTCCTCCTCCTCCTCCTCCTCCTCCTCCTCCTCCTCCTCCTCCACTATCTTCCTCTCGTCTATTGTCATCCTACATCGAGAGAGAGAGAGAGAGAGAGAGAGAGAGAGAGAGAGAGAGAGAGAGAGAGAGAGAGAGAGAGAGAGAGAGAGAGAGAGTTTTACTGATTGATTTGAATAATTTGGATGCTAAGTAGGTATGCAAATGGGTAGTTGATTAAGTAGGCGAGCAGATAGACTGTTAATGAGAGAGAGGGAGAGAACGAGCGAGGGAGAGGGAGAGAGAAAGGGAGAGGGAGAGGGAGGGAGGGAAGGAGATGGATGATATGATGAAAAATTAAATTAAATAAATAAAAGTTAGGAGAGGAATAAGGGTTAAAAAAAAGAAATGAAAAACGAAAAAAAATTAGTGAATTAGAAAAAGGAAGAAAGAATGAGAGGAGAGCGAGCAAATCAATGAAAGAAAGAGAGAAAGGAAGGAAGGAATATACAAAATTGAGTGAAAGAAGAAAGGTATATAATGAGTAAATGAAGGAAGAGAGAGAGAGAGAGAGAGAGAGAGAGAGAGAGAGAGAGAGAGAGAGATTTAGAATCTGTTGTCATTTAACTTATTTCCTGCGTTCTCAAGATACTAATATAATAATAATAATAATAATAATAATAATAATAATAATAATAATAATAATAATAATAATAATAATAATAATAATAATAATAATAATAATAATAATAATTCTGCTACTACTACTACTATTATTGCTAACAACAACAACAACAACAACAACAACAACAACAACAACAACAACAACAACAATAATAATAATAATAATAATAATAATAATAATAATAATAATAATAATAATAATAATGGCTGTAAAAAACAAAGTTCGCGAAAAAAATAATTAAATGATGAGCTCGTTGCGATGATTCAATTCTTCGGGGACAGAGTTGGACTTTATATTTCTCTGTGTCATCCTTTTTTTTTTGGTATTGAATTGCGTTTATTTCATTTTCTGACGTTTTTTCTCTATTTATTTCCACCGATTTTTTTTTTTCATTTTTGTTTTTTTTTTGTTTTATTTCGGTTCAATTTTTCGTGTTGTTATTTTCGGTGTGTGTGTGTGTGTGTGTGTGTGTGTGTGTGTGTGTGTGTGTGTGTGTGTGTGTGTGTGTGTGTGTGTGTGTGTGTGTGTGTGTGTGTGTGTGTGTGTGTGTGTTTTAAAGGTGGAAGTGTGTCCTGGAACTCATCTGTATCTTTCCCTCTCCTTTTTTTTCTCTCTTTTTCTCTTTTTCTTTTTCTCTGAGTTAAATTTTCGCTTATTTTATTTCTTCGTTTTTTTTTTGTTTCCTTTAATTTTTCTTCTTTTCTTTGCCATTTATTTTTTGCTCTTGATTGTTTTTGTTTGTTTGTTTGTCTGTCTGTTTGCTTTCTCCCTCTCTCTTTCTCTCTTTCATTCACTTTCTTTTACATTTATTTTTTCACATAATTCCTGTGCTGCTTCCCCGTCCTCTCGTTCTCCTCCTCCTCCTACTATTCCTTCTCCTCCTCCTCTGTTTTCCTTCTCTTCTCTTATCTTTCGTTCCTCACACTCTCCTTCCTCATCCATCATCACTTATGTTCTTAGTTCCCTCGTTAAGTCTTTTCCTTCCATCATCTTTCCTTTCCTTCATTTACCTCGTTCTTCCTCCTCATCCCTTTCCTCTACCCATTTTTCTCCTCTCTTCCTATCCTTCTCTTTTCCCATTTAACTCATTTCCCTGTTTTAATTTCCCATCTCTTTCTTTCCTCTCCTTCACTTCGTCATGTCTCCTTTTGCTTCCTATCTTTTCATTATTTCATTCTCTTCCCTTCTTACTTTTTCCTCATTTCCTTTCCCATCTTTTTTTCCCATTCCTCTTCTTCCCTTTCTCCATTTATGTTATCCACTGCCCAGTTATTCTTTCCTTCCTTTTCCCTTCCTTTTATCTCCTTGTATCACTTACCACTTGTCTTCCCCTTCCTCTCCATCCCTTCCTTCTTCCTCCCTTCTCCTCTCACTTCCTATCTATTCTCCCTTACTCTCTCTCCTTCCTCAATTGGCTTAACCTCTCTCTCTCTGGAATATGTGGCAAAGGAATGAAAACTGAAACAATAAATATAAAAGAAAATCACTCCTAAAAATAATCTATGCTCCGGAAAACTGTCCCTTGGAATTTGTGGAAAGGAAGTAAAAATAAACGCATAAACATACACCTACGGTAAATAGAAACGTTGACGCTGCCTCATTATATAAAAAAAAAGCGTAAACGTCTGGAAAAGTGTCTCGTTGAATAGATGGCAAACGACGACCAGGAAAAAATAGGAATATAAAAGCACGGGCAAATATAGCAAGTCCAACATGTAGACTCACTGATGTTTCCCCTTAAAAAATAGCTCGAGATACAGAAAACTGTTACTTATTAATTAGTAAAAAGCAGATGGGAGTAAATATATATATAATAAGGGCAAAGGTAAAGTAAGTAGGTTCAAGTAGCACACACGTGAATGATTTAGTCCGATTTGTAATAATTTTGATGTTTCGGGGTTTAAAAATGTATTGAATCTCTTGTAAGTAGACTCCTTGAATAGGTAAACGGTGTGTCGACGTAAATATGTGTGTGTGGGGGTATGTATGTGTGTGTGTGTATGTGTGTGTGTGTGTGTGGTAGCATGGCCGGGAAATACACAGAAAAAAGAATGCAACGAAAAAAACGACTTAAGTACGTAAATTCAGCAAAAATGATGTAAATAAACAAACATTAGAAAGATAGATACAAAAGTTAAGCAAATGGAAAGACGATGTGAAATTTAATTAAGCAATAAAAAGAGTGAAAAAAATAAAAAAAGGAAAAGAGAGGAGAAAAGAGAAAAGTGAAAACAGAAAAGAGAAAAGAAAAAGAAAATCAGAAATAAATAAAGAAAAAGGGAAGGAGAAAAAGAGAAGAGAAAAAAAATTGCGAAGATGTTGAAGTAAAGAAAATTGCAGGAAGGTGGAAATGAGGAGAAAATATTGCGAGAAAAGAAAACGATAAGAGAAAAAAAGACAAAAGAGAAAACAAAAGAAGTCAAAAGAGAAAAAAAAGAAACCAAAAAGCAAACAAAAGAGAAAAAAAGGAAACAAAAAGAAAACAAAAGAAAAGAAAAGAAAAAAAAGAAGACAAAAGAGAAAAATAGTTGCAGAGACGTTGAAATGAAAAAAAAAAAATAGTTGCAGGAAAGTGAAATTTATGAATAATGAAAAAACGAAATTGATATGAAAGATTAACTCCCTTCTACATTTTTTCCCCTTTTTCTATTATTACATATTTCAGTGACGTTACTTTGATTCATTTTGGGGCTTTTTAGATTTTAAGCTGCATTGTCTGTTATCTGTTTTATATATTGCTCTCATTATTATTATTATTATTATTATTATTATTATTATTATTATTATTATTATTATTATTATTATTATTATTATTATTATTATTATTATTATTATTTTATTAGGTAGTTTCGTATCATTATCATCATTTTATCACTGCCTCTTTACTTTCTTTTTATTATTTTTTTGTTATTTTCTTCCTTTTTTGCTGCCATTTTCTCTCGATATAATTTCGTCACATTTTTCATTCTTTGACTTTTTTTTCCGCTATTCACATTATTTTTTTCTACTCACCACACTCTTTTCTCTCTCTCTCTCTCTCTCTCTCTCTCTCTCTCTCTCTCTCTCTCTCTCTCTCTCTCTCTCTCTCTCTGACACTTTCCTTGAAATTTCATTCTATTTCTCTTTCTACTCTTCATCACTCTCTTTCTGTCTCTTCCTTTTACTTTCTCTCTTACTTTTTCTCTTACTCTCTTCCTCCTTCCTCCCTCTTCCTCTTCCTCTCCTACTCTCTTACTCCTTCCCTCTCCCTCCCTCAACTATTCCTTCCCTCCCCGTCTCTCTCCCCCTCCCTCTTCTAACACACCCCGTCCGCAGGTCTTCTTATAACTCTGGATAACTTTATTCTACTAACTTTCCCCCGAGTCATTTTTCTCCAATTCCGTGTTCGACTTTCCTCCGATCTTCGCTTGTACCTTCTGGGCCGAATTATTTCTGCAAGTTCCTTCCTGCCACGTCACCTCTTTCTCACGGCTTGGTGGGGAGGGATGGAGAGAGGGAGAGGAAGAGAGGAAGGGAAGAGGGAGGGTGGAAGGGAAGGAAGAGAGGGAGAGGGAGATGATATGTGGGATATGTCAAGGTTAAAAGACAGACATTGATGCGAGAATGGAGGAAGAAATAAAAGAGGAAGTTCTTGTATGTAGGAAGGAGGGAAGGGAGGGAGGGAAGGAGGGAGGGAAGGACGGAAGGAGGAAGGAAGGGAGGGAGAAATGGTGGAGGAAAGAAAGAAAGAAAGAAAGAAAGACAGAAAGAAAGAAAGAAAAGAAAGAAGGAAGGAAGAAAGGAGAGAGGAAGGAAGGGACGAAGGAAGAATGGATGGATGAATGGAAGGAAGGAATGAGGTTAGGAATGAAGGAAGGAAAGGAGAAAGGAAGTGAAAAAGAAGAAAATGTAGGAAGGAGGGGAGGAGGTAAGGAAAGAATAAAGTAAGAAAGGGAGAAAGTCAAGAGATAGATAGACAAATAGATAAGTAGATAGATAGATAGACAAATAGTGTGTGTGTGTGTGTGTGTGTGTGTGTGTGTGTGTGTGTGTGTGTGTATGTGGATGTGCGTGTGTGTGCGTGTGTGCGTGAACATCATGGTTGATGGTCAGTAATAAAGATAAGTCTAGGGAGGACAGCGAAGGATAAGGGAGATGGAGGGGGAGTTGGAGGAGGAGGAGGAGGAGGAGGAGGAGGAGGAGGAGGAGGAGGAGGAGGAGGAGGAGGGATGGCCAGAGGTTATGAGAAATGGGTCTTGAACAGAGATGAAGGAGGAAGAGGCGGAGGAGGAGGAGTAGAAGGAGGAAGAGGAGGAGGAGGAGGAGAAGGAGGAGGAGGAGGGAAGATGAAGGGAAGATAAAGAGAAGTTAGGTGGGTGGTATGATGATAGGTATGAAGGAGGAGGTGATATAGATGATGAGAGAGAATATCAGCAGAAAGAGAAGGAGGAGGAGAAGGATAGGAAGAAAAAATAAAGGAGGGAAGCAATAGAAATAAAGAGGAGGAAGAGGAAAATTTGTGTTGCTTAACTCTAAGACATACAACACACAATAACCTTAAGAAAATAACATAAGGAAATAAGTTATTCTGGGGGTTGCATTCACCTTACAAAGAAGAAGAGGAGGAGAAGAAAGAGGAGGAGGACTGAAATAAAGGAAGAGGAGAGTAAGAGAGATGGAGATGAGGAGGATTAAAATTGCTGTAGGACATGGAACACGCAAAAACCTAATTAAGTATATAAGCAAAAAGTAATTCCGTGGTTGCATTTACCTTACAAAAGAAGAAGGGAGGGAGGAGGACAAAGACGAGGTGGAGGGAGGACAGGAAAAAAGAAAGAAAAGATGGATTAAAAAGAGGATAATTAAATCTGCTATACAACACACAGCACAGAAAAAAATAAGCACAGTAGCAAAACGTAATTCTAGGGTTGTATTTTCCAAAGTACAAAGGGGAAAAGGAGGAGGAGGAGGGTAGGAAATGGAGGAATGAAGGAGAAGGAGAGTCTTTGCATTAGGACACACAGACACACTAACCTAATAAGTACACGAGCAAAAAGTTATTATGAAGAACAAGAGGAGAAGGAAAAGTAGGGTAAGGAGGATGGAATAAAATGATGGAGTAAGGAAGAGGAGGAGGAAAAATATGTGTGTTGATTTGCTTAATTAGACTCTAATTAAACACACACACAAAAAAAAACTAATCATAAGTACGAAATCTAAAAGTAATTCCTTAGTTCACCCTACAAAACCATTTATCACTGCACCATTTCCCTTACTAAAGTCACTCACACACAACTATAACTTCATCGCTATTGCCACATCGCCCCTTTATTAGTCCAATGTCGAACCAGTATCATGTTCATTTATCCCTGACCTCCACAAGGGCGAAAGGTTACTGTACTGGAAGCGGCGTTAGGTTACTATGACACACTCTACAATTAGCTACATTATGACAAGGGGGAAGCATGCAATAAGAGCTTCTGATGGGTTACTGAACTGAGTAAAGGGTGTTAGGTTACTATAGACGGCTGGTTAGGTTATTGAAAAGAGGAGAAGCATGTAGTAAAAGATTCAGACGTACTGTATATATAAAAATAGCGAATTCCAGGTAAAGTCTTGCTCTGAAATGAATAGCAACGAAGTTTTTTTTTTATTGATGGATATGAATGTTTGGGGAATTGAAGAAAGGAGAAAGTTCATAATGTTGAATATGGAGGAGGAAGGAGGAGGTTAGGTTATGAAAAGGGGTGGGAACAAGCAATAAGACTTCCAGATGGGTTACTGAACTGGCTGAAGGGTGTTAGGTTACTATAGAGGGCTGGTTAGGTTGTCGAACAGAGGGGAAATATGTAACAAAAAGACTCAGAACTACTTGCTTTGTAGAAAATAGTGAATTCCTGGTAAAGTCTTGCTCTGAAATTGATAGAAATGTATTTTTTTTTTGATAGATTTGAATGTTTGAGGGAGTGAAGAAAGTCGAGAAGGATGTTGACAGGATATTGAAATACGACTGGTTAGGTTATTGAAAAGAGGGAAACGTAATGTGTGCGTAAAAATAGCGAATTCCGGGTAAAATCTTGCTCTGAAATGTAAAAAATATGGAGTTCGAAATATGAAGAAAGTGAATATTTGAGGAACTGAAGTAAGGCAGAGGTAGAGAGGTTGTTACTATACGACAGGTTAGGTTATTGAAAAGAGAGGGAACATGTAATAAGATATTTATAAGCACTATATATGTAAAAATGGCGAGTTCGGGGTAAAGCCTTGCTCGGAAATGGATAAAAAAGGAATTTGAAATATGAAGAAAGTGAATATTTGAGGAACTGAAGTAAGGCGGGGTTAGAGGACGTTACTATACGACAGGTTAGTTTATTGAAAAGAGGGGAAAATGTAATTAGAGATTTAGATGTACTGTATATATAAAAATAACGAATTCCGGGTAAAGTCTTGCTCTTAAATGTAAAAATATGGAGTTTGAAATATGAAAAAGTTGAATGTTTGAGGAATTGAAGTAAGGCAAAGGTATAGAGGATATTAATATAGGATTGGGTAGGTTACTGAAAAAAGGAAAAACATGTAATAAGAGATTTAGAAGTACTGTATATGTAAAGATAGCGAGTTCCGGGTAAAGCCTTGCTCTGAAATGGATAAAAAGGAATTTGAAATATGAAGAAAGTGAATATTTGAGGAACTGAAGTAAGGCGGGGATAGAGAGGACGTTACTATACGACATATTAGGTTATTGAAAAGAGGGGAAGCATGTAATAAGAGATTTTGATGTAATTTATATATAAAAATAGTGAATTCCGGGTAAGGCCTTGCTCTGATATGTAAAAATATGGAGTTTGAAATAAGGAGTTAGATAATATACATGCGATTCAAGGAAGGAGGACGCAGGGAGGAGGTTAATAATGTGGAATATGGAGGAGGAAGAGGAGGAGGAGGAGGAAGAGGAGGAAGAGGAAGAGGAGGAAGAGCTTGGCGTTGATGAGATTGCATTAGTGATGTATAATTGATTGAATCACCACCACTAATGACCGTCACCACCAGTCACTTATCACCACCACCACCATCACCACCACCACCACCACCACCACCGTCATTACCACCACCACCACCACCGTCATTACCACCATCACCACCACCGTCATTACCACCACCACCACCACCACCGTCATTACCACCATCACCACCACCACCGTCATTACCACCACCACCACCACCACCATCATAACCACCATCACTACCACCACTATCATCACCACCATCACTACCACCATCACCACCACCACTATCATCACCACCATCACGGTTTGGTTAATTTTTTTTTTTCTTGGTGGGAGTGTGAATTAATTCTTGAATATCACCACCATTTTTTATTTTTTTTTGTGGGTAAGCAAAGATCAAAGAAACGTAAGATTGAAGCGCTCCTCGGTGTTGTTGTTGTTGTTGTTTCTCCATCGGTAGCGTTCCCTATGGCCAACACACACACACACACACACACACACACACACACACACACCTATATTCACCTTTTTAAAGTTCGGGTGACATAATGGACCAATTTTAACGGCAATTTGGGTTGATTAGTAATAACAATGTACACTCTCTCTCTCTCTCTCTCTCTCTCTCCCGTCTAACTTTTCTCCCTTAACTTCATCCCTCTGAAGCAATATTGTCATCAGTGCATCATCCCTCTTCTCCTTTGCCATCTCCATCAATTTCTCCATCCCCAGACGCCGCCAGCTATCTACCCATCACCACGGCAACCTTCCTTCCCTCCTTCCTTCCTTCCTTCCTCTTCGCTTCCCCTCTCTTCTCCTCCTCTGCCTCCTCCTCTTGGCTCCACTATTCCTGGCGCCCCGGTTTTTGATCCTGTTTGCTGTTAGCTTCTCGTTGTTCTTTTTCTCTTCTTCTCCTTTTCGTGTTCGGCCTTCTTCTTCCTCTCACCTTTTCCGCCTTAGTTTCTTACCCGGTTTCTCCCTACTGTACATAACCTTCTCCTCGGCTTTTTCTTTCTCCTCTGAGATATGGCGAATGTCCCTCATAGTTGACAAATGCTAAATCATGCATTCTGGGTCCAGAAGCTGTAGGCAGACATGCATCATGTATAGGGAGCCTCTGCAAATCTTACAGGAGGAAGCGGAGTTTGGGGTCACCATCAGCAGTGACCTGAATCATGTAGAGCGCTGTAAAAAAAAACATATAAGAAAGCCAATATTGTGCTCGATTTCATAGTGAGGAACGAGCCGCCGTGAGTACTGTTATCTACATAAAATTTCAAACATTAGGCCTCACATGGAATATGCAGAACAGTTATGGACCCCTAATTACAGAAAGAACGTCGAAATACTGGAGAGATTTCGCTACGAAAATAATTCCACCCTAAAGGGCTCAGCAATGTGAGGAACTAATCAGACGCCTGGCAAGAGACGCTTACAAGGGAATATGACTCAGTTTTTAAGTATATTGAAGTAAATTAAAATCGATCACTCCAAGTTCGTTGAGCTTTATTAAACCAACTAGATATGACGGTCTACTTAGTCAAGCGGGCGATATAATACAGACATTAGCAGGAGTTTCTTCCCCAACCGAGTCGTCCATCACTGGAGCAACCTTCCTGCAAAAGTAGTTAGTGTGAAAATCATAAAATCCTCTAAAAACAGATCGATCGTTACTTCGTTGCTCCAAGAGTAAACTGAACGCACGTAACAAAAGGTTTTCATCTGTTCTCTAGGCTTCGAAGCTACTGTCGAGCATATTAAATCACTAGAGCGGGCAACCTCGTAATGAGCCAGTGTGCATTCTCTCGTGTGCTATTCCATGTGTCTGTGTTTCCTCCCTCCCTCCTCCTCCACCTCTGGCCCTTCACCTCGTCACCTTTTATTAAATACATTCCTCATCACTCAAACCTTCTCCAGCCCTCTCTATACACTATTTCCTACCAAACTTCATCCTCCTCTTCCTCCTCATTCCTGTCCTCATAACCACTCACTCACATTCTCCCCGTGCTCCATCCGAATCATAGGACCCTCTTCCGTCAGGCATTCCTCCGTCAGTCAGATATTCTTCCATTTATTATTTCCAACGCCCCTGCAGCATCCCCCTCCACTCCGCCCCACTCCCTGTTCAGACTCACCCGCGTTCCCTGGAATCTTTACATCGCAGATCACTCACTCATATCATTTCATGTTTCACCCTTTGGAAGTTAGAAGGTAAGAATGATACGAGTTTGAAAGCTTTACGTGTATGGAAAAAAAGGGGAGTGAGGACGAACTTACCATTGTAAATAATAATTACGTTGTTCTTTGTATATTACCGAGAGGAAAGAAGGGAATGTAAATCACGGGCGGATAATATATTAGATAAATGATGTTTTTCTATATGGATTGCCAAAGGGAAAGTGAAATCTAAGAGATAAGAAGTGAAAGGAAGGTAGGGAACAAAATGGCAGTTAAGGAGAAAAAAAATGTTCTCTGTGTATTGCTAATAGGAAAGAAAAAAAAAAGGTAGAGAATGGAATGACAATAGATGAAATAAAAGTTGTTCTCTAGACTGTTAAAAGGAAAAAAACGAACATAATAAAACATGAACTGAGAATAGACGAAAAAAAACCTTGTTCCTTCTGTACTACTAAAAGGAATGAATAGAAGATAGAGAATGGATTGGCAATAGATGAAATAAAAATTGTTATCTAGACTGTAAAAAGTATAAAAAAATATAAAGAACATGAACTGGGAATAGATTAAAAAAAAAGCCGCTCTCTCTTTACTGCTAAAAGGAGAGATGAGAAGATAGAGAATGGATTGACAATAGATGAAAGGAAATTTAATATCTATACTGCTGAAAGGAAAAACAAGAATATAAAGAACATGAACTGAGAATAGACAAAAAAAGCCGCTCTCTCTGTACTGTTAAAATGAAAGAAAATATAAAAAATGGATTAACAATAGATGAAAGAAAATTTAATATATATACTGCTGAAAGGAAAAAAAAAACAAGAATATAAAGGACATGAACTGAGAATAGACAAAAACATCCGCTCTCTCTGTACTGCTAAAAGGAAAGAAAAGATTAAAAATAGAATAACAATAGATGAAAGAAAATTTAATATATATACTGCTGAAAGAAAAAAATATATAAAGAACATGAACTGAGAATAGACAAAAAAAAAAAAAGCCGCTCTCTCTGTACTGTTAAAATGAAAGAAAATATAAAAAATGGATTAACAATAGATGAAAGAAAATTTAAAATCTATATTGCTGAAAGAAAAAAAAAGAATATAAAGAACATGAACTGAGAATAGACAAAAAAAAGCCGCTCTCTCTGTACTGTTAAAATGAAAGAAAATATAAAAAATGGATTAACAATAGATGAAAGAAAATTTAAAATCTATATTGCTGAAAGGAAAAAAAATAATATAAAGAACATGAACTGAGAATAGACATAGAATAAAATAAGAAAAAATTAATATATATACTGCTGAAAGAAAAAAATATATAAAGGACATGAACTGAGAATAGACAAAAAAAAAAAAAAAGCCGCTCTCACTGTACTGTTAAAATGAAAGAAAATATAAAAAATGGATTAACAATAGATGAAAGAAAATTTAATATCTATACTGCTGAAAGGAAAAAAAGAAATAATATAAAGAACATGAACTGAGAATAGACAAAAACATCCGCTCTCTCTGTACTGCTTAAAAGAACGAAGAGAAGATTGAAACGGATCAAAGCCAACATTCGTCTGACATGCTTTTTGATATTCCACGGATGATCTTTTTATCACGGAGTCCGCCGAGAAGATAATGCCCTTACAGATGAAACGAAAGAAGCAGCAGCAGCGTTCCTGAGACAATAAGGGAGTATTAGCTTAGTATCTGAGATGTTTTGATACGAAGGGGACGGGAGTGGTATGCTTGTCTGTTTTTCGGTCATATTTACTCATTGTGTTTGTCTCATTGCTTGCACGAGTGTCTGCCTATCTCTGTTTCTCTGTCTCTCATATTGTTTGTCTAATTCTGTTTGTTTATGTCTGTGTCTCTGTTTCTCTCCCTATCTGTTTGTCTAATTATGTTTGTCTGTCTGTTTGCCTTTCTGTGTCTTTGTCTGTCTTTGTCTCTCTTTCTGCATTAGCTTTTCGAGTGTTTTGTATTTCCCATTTCAAGAAACCTCAGTCTATCAATATATTTACTATCTACATTGACTCTTACAAGTTTCTCTTTCTCTTCCCTATGTCAAGAAACTTCAAAAACCCTTCCGTATGTCTTCATAACCTCAAAATATTATCACAACCCCTTGTTTTATAGTATTCTTCATATTTTCTCAAACCTTATTTCCTTATTGCTTATTCCTCTTACATCCTCCTAGACTTAATCCTCCTAGAGCTAATCCTTCCCACTACCCTTTATGTCCTCTCCCGTTAGGCCCAATACAGTTATACACTTCCCCTTCTCCCTGCATGATCTGAACCCTTCCAAAGTTCCCCCTTCGCTTCATGCCTTTCCTTCTGTTTCTCCCTTACACAGTGCTAAAGTCTAACCGGTCACAATTCACCCCTTCCTTTACTCCTTCCTTCCCTCTCCTCCCTCCTCTCTCCTTTTTCCTCTTCTTCCTGGATAAAGTGAACCTTTCCAAAATTCATCCATCGGTTTCTACCTTCCCTTATAAACTACTAGATTCTAAACCACCAGATTCTAGCCGGCCACAACTCACCCCCTCCTTAATCCTTCTTCCTTCCCTTCCTTCCCTCCTCCTCCTCCTCCTCCTTCTTTCCCCCTTCTTTCTCGCCCTTTCTCGTCTGTCTTCCCCTAACATCTAACCCCTCATTCTCCTCCTCCTCCTCCTTTCCCCTCTCCTTCCCCGTATATCCAAAACCCAAGCCGTCCACAACTCAGTGCGCAAAATATCGCAAGGCGGTGAAGTAAAAAGCGATTGTGAATGTCGTCTTAACTCTGCTCTCTATCGGCTGACCTAGAGACTAAAAGAGAGGGAAAGGGAGGGAGGGAGGGAGGGAGAGAGAGAGAGATGGGGAGAGAGCAGGAAGGGGAGGGAGAGAGTATTGGGATTAGTCTCTGAAGTTTAAAGGGAAGAGGAGATATAGGATGGAAGAAGAGGAAAATCAAGAAAATGAAGCATAGAAGGAGAAGGGGAAGGAAGACGATGAGTAGGGTAGAAAAGGATAGAAGGAAAATGAAAAAAAAAGTTGATATAAGAGAGAAAAGGAGAAAAAGGAGGAAAACGAAGTAGAGAAATTAAAATAAGAATATGAAGGAATATGAAAAAGGCGAGAAAGAATAAGTGAAAAAGAATGAAAGACGAATAAGAAAACGTTTATTAAAGGAGAGAGAAACAGAAGAAAAAGCAGTGAAGCGAGAAACTGGAGGACAAGGATGAAGAAGAACCTGAGAAGATGAAAGACAAGAGATGAAACAAGGAAGAAGAAGAAGAAAGAATGAAAGCTAATAAAGAGAGAAACAGAGGAACAAGGAGAAATACGAAGAAAAAAAAAGAGAATTAAAAAGATGTCAAGGGTGAGGGAGGATAGTTGAAAGAGGAGGAAGAGGAGGAGAAGAATGAGAAGGAGAAGGAACTGATCGAGGTAAAAAAAAAAAAAATAATGAAGATATTGGGAAAACACGATCATGAGAGACAAATTGAGTTCATGAAGGGATTGAAAATATGGGAAATGCAAGAGAAGAAACGTAAGGAAAATAGACGTTGGGATGATTAAGAGGAAGAGGAGGAGGAAGAGGAGTAGGAGAAGGAGGAGAAGGAGAAGATGAAGTAGAAGAAGAAGAAGAAGAAAAAGAAGAAAAGGAATAAGAAGACAACGAAGAAGAAAAATAAGAAAAAGAAAAACAGAAAAAGAAAAGAACAAAAAGAAGAATAAGAATAAA